>NC_057801.1:71964241-72264241 GCF_018294505.1 Triticum aestivum
TCCCACCAGAAGTCAAAATGGTCAACATGGTACACACAACTAACACAGAGTTCGTCGCCCCCAAATTCAATCCCTGGGTGGCCTGCCCGATCACTTTTGATCATAGTGACTACCCGGCCAGTATCCGGCACAGAGGATTGGCTGCCTTGGTGCTCGACCCAATAATCGATGGATACCATCTCACTCGCGTCCTAATGGACGGCGGCAGTAGTCTTAATATGATATATCAAGACACCATCCGCAAGATGGGGATAGACCCATCCAGAATAAGCCAAAATAGCACCACCTTCAATGGTGTGATTCCAGGCGTTGTGGCCCACTGCTAGGGCTCCCTCATATTAGAAGTGACATTCGGTTCTCCCGACAACTTCAGAAGCGAGGAACTACTCTTCAACATCGCTCCCTTTAGCAGCAATTATCATGCATTACTTGGAAGAACGGCCTTCTCTTGCTTTAACGCAATACCGAACTACGCCTACCTCAAACTTAAGATGCCCGGTCCACGTCGCGTCATAACGGTTAGTGGAAACACAGAGCAGTATGCGGCAGCTCCTGCTGCCAGACTCTAGGCGGCCTCTCCCAAACAGAACGCATGATCGGCCGTTCAGACCACAGACATGGCTAGACGAGTCCGGTGCACCACCATCAACAACAGCCCGGATAAACCCTGGCTAGGTGATATACATATATCCCCATAAATGGTACTAGGGGGCTGTCAACATATAACAAAGCCAACAATTCAGCTTGCCTCATTATCAGGAAAATATCTCGCATCTCGAACACCCATCGAGAATAACTAACTTTTGGCACGTTTACTCTTTTTTCATGAGTTTTCGTTTTTACAGACACTTCTCGTGCGACACCCTTCCAGGATACGGCACAACAGAGACAAAGGCGTAGACGTGCAGTAGGGCCCCGATCAAAGGTTTCTCTTTAGATTAAGCCCCTGTGTAAACCTTCTTTACTGTCTTTTGTTGCTTGACATCCCATGGGTATTTCATACACCCATAAGGGACACTGGCATTATAGGCTTTTCGCCACGACAGATCAATGCATGTACCTAGAATTACAGGGTCAAGCACGTTATTCAGCCCAATACATGTTATAAAGTCTGAATACCTTTGGGAGTGTTCGGTGTCGCGAGTTTGGCCTTATATGCATCAGCTCCGAATCATGTCTTTGGTAAAATGTTGGGTTAGCCCGGATCCTGGGTTTGCTGCCTTACGTTCCGTTCTATTGGCTAAGGCGGCCAAAGGAGAACTACTGTGATTGTGCCCTGGTTATTCCGGATGAGCACCTTAGTAGAGAAAGCCGAAAACTGACTGTCATGATACAGCGAGAGACTGGTCAACCACTCGAGGACTCATCGGAATCTATAGGATTCCTCCGCATTAATGAAGGACCAGTTTCCTGGTCAAGTACGCGCACCATACCCGGATGCACGCGGAAGTACCAGGGGCTACATAGTAGCCCCACCTTTCAAACTCCTATGGCTAAGTGAAAAGTGTTACAACTATATAGTCTGGTTGCCTGGTTCGACGTGCGATCACCTCCTTAACGGACCAAGATGTTGGATCAAGTGTGTTCATGCATATTTTCTCAAACACCCCCGCATTATATGCGTGGGGGCTGAAGCCAACGACTGCTAACTTTCACGTTGTATGCATACATAAACAGCCACACAGGAGACATTATAGTACTTTCAGGCAAAAGTATAAAAAACAGCCTCTATAATCAAAACACATAATTGTTTACAATTAATAGACTTGTCACTCAAGAGTGACATTCTTAGAGCACTGAGCCTCTATTCTACGGGCACCTTCTATGACCTGCTCACAATAGTGCTCGGCTGGGTCTCGGCTTCCCGCCGGACCCCGGGTTGCAATGCTGGTGGCCTCCATATCTGTCCAATATGTCTTCACACGAGCAGGAGCCATCCATGCACCCTCTATGCACGCCGAACTCTTCAAGGCATCGATTTGCAATCTGGCGCCAAACAATTGTTGCACCAAACCAAAGTAGCTGTCCGGCTTCGGTCCCCTCGGCCATAGATGGTCTATTACAGACCTCATTGCAAGGCCGGACAGCCTATGGAGCTCGGCTATAGCGTCCATCTTCTCACTCAATGGCAATGAGCGCGTTGGAGCGCTAAATTGCGACCAGAATAGCCTCTCCATTTCGCTATCTTTATGATCCTTGAATAACTTGGTCGCATCAGCCGCACTCTTCGCCAAGTCTGCATACTCGTCTGCAGCGCTCCACAACTTATCCAACAGAGCATACTTGGGATCTAAAAACTTCATCCATAGCAAATAAGGATTTCCAGCCGCGATTTTTCCGGCTTGTCGAAGTTCCTCCCGCGCGTCTCTAATTTCAGAGCGCATCTCCTTAGCCGAATCTAGCGCCTTCTTTAGGTCAGCCGCGTTTGACTGATTGTCCTTCTCGAGAAGCTCATATCGGCCGGAGGCGTCCCGCAGCTCCACAACCATCTCGGCTACCTTTTCTTCGCTTCAGAGATGAGCGTCTTGTTCGGCTTTTAAGTCTTCGGCTACTTTTAGAGTAGCCACATTGCTAACCCGGGCTTGTTCCTTGGCTAGGGCAAGCTCCGCCCTCAGGGCCTCAACGGCAGCAGCTCCCCCTGCAGCCATTGTCGTGGTCCTAAGACTGACAGTACAAAGGGGGGTAGGTAGGGAGAGGCAAGATCTTAGCTATGGTGAAGGTGTACACACGAGGTTTACGAGTTCAGGCCCTTCACGGTGGAAGTAATAGCCCTACATCTCGGTGCCCGGAGGCGGTCGATTGGATTATGTGTGTGATATTACAGGGGGTGCGAACCCTTGTGCTAGAGGAGGGGGGTGGCTTATATAGAGTACGCCAGGACCCCCGCCCGCCTCCATTACAAGGGGCTTAATGTACATAAAGTAAGGGGCATTATTGGTAACGCCAGCCTTAAGTACTCTCAATGCTTATAAAGACTAAGGGTTGAACGTTAGGCTATTGCGTTCTCTTCTGACTCCTGATCTGCGATAAGTCGAGTGACTCTTCATATGGTCGAGTGACGGTAGGAAGGAGGACCACCGAGTGATGTACCGGTCGAGTGGATTGCGCCCGACGCACTCGACCGGTGCCCTCCTGTTGACTCTTGGTCTTTTTATCTTCCAGGGTAGTGACCTTGGGTAGGATGTATAGGTCAGGCCTATGACCCTACCCCAGGTCTGTATCCTCGTCAGTAGCCCCCGAATGGATTAAGGTGCAAGTGGAAAGTAGGTCGAACTTGAACCTGCTCCGAGCTTCGTGCCTTTGCGAGTGTTTCCTGCAAGACCGAACGCCAGCGTTGGTACTTCGGTGTCGACTCAGTCGCCTTGATCCATTCACAGAGCTGTCGACTGAACTAGTGACCTCACGCGTCGAGCGCTATGTCAGAGCGCGAGATCTTGGGCGCGATTGTCTACGGTGTATCCCGGATTTCGCGGGATACGAAATTTCGGGGAAGCGCGCGGGCCGGAGAGCGCCGAAACGGGCGGTTCGGATAAGTAGCGATGCCTCGATTACTGCGCCACCTTTTTCGCCATGTACGCTGCGCGCAACTGTTGTGGGATTTGACGGGATTTCCCGGTCCCACACGTCAGTCACTCGGAAGTGAACCTTTATAAGGTGACGGGGCCAAGGCGCTTGCACTATGCACGCCAGCTCCTCCTTATTTCTCCTCCACTTCTCCACCGCGTCTAGCGCCTCCGCTCTCGACGCTGCTGCTCCCCCGCCATGTTAAAGGATAAGACGGCGGCGCTAGAGCACGCCAAGAAGGTGACGGGGGCGGCGAAGGGCAAGAAGCAGAGCCACGGATCATCGTCGCACACGGGGTTGCCGCCGGGCTGGATCCAGGGCGATTGGATCCGGTCTTCGGTCCGGCAGGAGGATCTGGCCGAACTGGAAGAATCTGGGCTGATTGCCAAGGGAGCGACAAGGCTGCCGTAGGGGGACACGGAACCACAACCTCGACCGTGTGAGTGCGTTCTGCTTGCCACTCACGTCGACCGGGGTTTCTCGCTCCCTCCGCACCCTTTCTTCCGGGGATTTTTGAACTTCTTTGGTGCTCAACTCCACCACTTTTCTCCCAACACCATCACGTACCTAGCTGCGTTTGTATGATGTGCGAGAACTTCTTAGGGTGTCGACCGCACTGGGGTCTCTTCAAACATATCTTCACCATTCGTTCCCAGTCGGTAAAAAAGGCGAAGTCGAGTGACTCGAAAACCCACGTCATCCAGATGTGCGGGGGTTTAGGTATCCAAAAGAGGAATAGGAGCGCCTTCCCCGCTGTGACTCTCCCTGAAGCTATTAGGGGTTGGCAGTCGTCCTGGTTCTACTGTCAGGACGTCGCAGCTCCAGGTCAGTCGGCCGGTCATCGCCCCTTCTTGTTCGATCGTGTTCAGACTCCTAATCCACTGAAAGTAACCGTTGATGAGACTGTGGAGGCAAGTATGTTGGTGGACAGAGTGGTCCAGCTCATCAATGATGATGTTACCGGCCTGGACTTGCTGGAAGTGTTCCTCAGTCGATGCATCTAGCCTCTCCAGGCTCGCGATCACCCGATGTGGCTGTATTCCGGACCGGGCGACACCGCTCGGGTCCGTCCAGAAGAAGTGCCGCCCGAAACCGTCGATTTGTGGCTGAAGGGTATCACAGTCAACCAAGACAACCCTAGAGGATTTAGGCAAAATGCCCCTTTCGGCAATGACAACCCGCCCGACAAGGTATACTCTTTGTTCCTACTATTTCATGCTTGCGTTCCGACTGTACTTGATGTTGGCTGACTCTTGCTCGATCGATTTGCTTTGCACGTATTCACTGAGATGCATTCAATGCCCAACAGAGAATAGGCTTTGGCGCAGGACCAGGAGGGGGAGGACAGTGTGGAGGAGAGTGGCGAGTGGGAGTCTCCGGGAGAAGAGGAGGAGGAGGAGGAGAGCAAGGAGTCGGACGAGGAGGAAGAAGCCGACTCGCCGCCGTGCTCTGAACATCGATCCAAACAACAGCATGATCTGTCTGGCGGGCGTGGGAAAAGCGTGGCTCTGAGTGCCAATACTCAGAAGCGCACTCGGACATCGACTCCGGAGCTGAGGGAGAAGGTGGCCAAGCAGCCTAAAGTCGCTCCTCCCAAGGCTCGGAAGACATTGCCACAGATCAAGATGGACGTCCTTGTTGCTTCGGGGTGAGTATCTCATTTGCGTTTTCGTAGGTCGACTGAAGATTTTCTTGTTCTGAACAACCAATTCATGTGTCTTTCCAGTCCCACCTCTGCTGCCACTGACATGGACATTGACAAGGCGCCAGGAGATGAAGAGGCCACCTCACGAGTCGGTAAGTCTGATCGACCAAGCCTTGTTGAGTTGAGTAGATCGCCAATCGGCAGAGTTTCTGACATTTCCTTCTTTCTGTAGTTCTGCAAGAAGTTGTTCTGCTCCCTGATGACGAAGAAGAGGCACCTCTACAGGAGAGGAGGAAGAGGAGTGGGAGCTCCGGTAGGAGGAGGCTTGAAGTTCAGGTCCCTCAGTCGACGCCGGCGCTCGAGGCGGTGGTCGAACGTTCCGGAGAGCCTGTTTGGACCTGCGTCACATTCGCCAGCCCTCTAACGACTGATCGTCCGGTGGGCTATACTGCTCCGACTCCTGCTGCTCCAGTGCAACTTCATGCCTCTGACTCAGCGAATGCTCCGGCTGCTCTACAACCATCACTTTTTGCTGTGTATCAGACTCCGGATGACTCGCCGAGTGCAGCTAGGGAAGCTCTCCGCCAGGTGAACCTTGTCATGGAGCAGGTGAAGGTGGTGCACGAGGCTAGCCAGGTGGCTTACAACGCCAGTACTGCCCTTCAGGACAATGTTGAGGTCAGCAAGATTCTGACTGATTTTTTGAATGTTGTCTTATCTCTGATCACCCACTGGGGTGTTTTTTGCTTAGAGCCTGGAAAGTTTTCCATGCCACTCGACTTGAGTTAAATCTTAGTAGACTTTCTGAACCAGTGGGGCACGCCGAGTGCACCCACTGGGTGTAGTCCCCGAGACCACGGTCGACTGCTGGCAGTCGACTGAGGTCTTAGAATGTATCTCAGTATCCTCTTTGTTTTTTTTGAACTCATGCTGGGCAAACCCTACTGAGTATTGATCTTAACCAGTGGGGGCACACTAAGTGCACCCACTGGGTGTAGTCCCCGAGACTACTTGTTGAATATTTGATTCGACAGTAGTCTTAGAGTTACTTTTCTCTGTCGATGTCCTTTATTTCTGGCGACTGACATATCACTCTTGCCGACTGCAGAGGTCTTGTGATCCTTGAGCTCGTCTTTCTGAGTAAAAGAAGAAACATATCAGCGTTGAACTTGACCTTGAACTCGCCAAGAAGAATATCAAGACGGCTTAATAAGAGACGGCCATCATGGGAGGTAACCATTCGACCGTTTTGTGTGCTTAATAGTTCGCACTTTCCACTGCTTTTCATTCAGTCTCTTTGAACTGAGTGACTTCACATAAGCAGATGTGCATAGTGAAAACTGCCAACTTCAGGCTCGTCTGAAGAGTGTTGTTTCTTTAGAGAAAATGAAGGAGGCATTGGAGAAGAAGGACCTGGACCTTGGTGCTGCTCAAAAAGAAGCTCGTGAGTAGACGACGCTTGCGGACCAGAAGTTGGCTTCAGTCGGCAAGTTGGAGGATGAGAACGCGAAGTTGAAGACGGCCGTCTCGGACGCCAATCGGGAAGTCGAGCAACTAAGGAAGGACATGGAGAACCTGACCACTGAAGTCGACGGCCTCAGAGCCAAGACGGGCAAGCTAGAGTCCTATTTGTAAGAACTTGCGGCGAAGCTTGTCTTAAAGCTTGAAGGTATGGCTTCTCAGTTAGATAACTGTCGTCGACTGACATCTGTAATACTGTCAACTCATTGTTTTTTGTGATGGAACAGAACTTTGCCAGGACTTTGAAGTTGAAACTGGACGGGTCGAGACAAGTCTCGACCCCATCAACTATCCCGTGAAAGATGTAGTTGCGATGAACTTGCTTCGATTGGAATCACGCTTGGATGGCGTTGTTGACTATCTGGCTCGGCTGAAGGCTGCGATGACCCGAGTGGACACCGAACTCTGGCCTCAGGTAGAACTCTCTCAAAGTCTCGAGTCGCTGATGACTCGACTCAACCAAATCCCTGACTGAGTGCAAGAGTGGAAGAAGTCCTTTGCCCGCTGTGGCGCTGACGTTGCCTTGTCATTGGTTCGCGTGCACTGCAAGGAGGCTAAAGAAGAGAAGCTGGCGGCCCTCAAAGTAGCGAATACGAAGAAGCACTCTTTCCAGGACTTCATGGACACCTTCCTCGAGGCAGCTACCCGCATTGCCAACAACATCAATGTTGATAGCTTCTGCGATCCGTCTAGTCCTTCTCCCACAGAGTGACGAAGAAAAAACATTATGCCTCAATTTTATTTGCCTCGGAATGCCGAGTGATTTTGTAATCGCTAAAATTCCTTCGGTCCTGACGCCCGAGCACTTTTAATCTGCGGTTGGGAACCTTAGGGTTTATCTTTGAATATGTTGGTTTATATTCGAGTGAAATCCGCTCTTCTCTTGGATCGGTCTCTCTTTGTTTGATGCAGGTGTTCAAGAAGGATCAGCAGTCGAACAGTTGGACGAACCTTGGGCAGCTTTGATCAGCTCATCAGCAAGGTACTTAGCAATGGTCTTGACGTTCCTGTCATCGGCGAGGGGCCGACCGTTGGACGGACGCACACAATCTCGTCCTTCTGCTTGACGGTGCAGCCTCTGGGTGGTGGTGGTGGTGGTGGTGTCGTGGCCGACCTGCAATCTCTCTCAACACTCGGTACGGTTTTTCGGACTTAGGAGAGTGCTGCCCACCACAATCTCGTCCTTCTTCTTGATGGTGCAACCTCCGGGGGGTGGTGGTGTCGTGGTTGACCTGCAGCCTCGCTCACCACTCGGTAGGGTTTTTCGGACTTAGGCGAGTGCTGCCCACAACAATCTCGTCCTTCTTCTTGATGGTGCAACCTCCGAGGGGTGGTGGTGTCGTGGTTGACCTGCAGCCTCGCTCACCATTTGGTAGGGTTTCTCAAACTTAGGCGAGTACTGGACTACAGCTAAGCCCCCGAGTGGGAGGGCTGCTCACCCCTCGGTAGGATTTCTCAAACTTAGGCGAGTACTGGACTACAGCTAAGCCCCCGAGTGGGAGGGCTGCTCACCACTCGGTAGGATTTCTCAAACTTAGGCGAGTACCGGACTGCAGCTAAGCCCCCGAGTGGGAGGGCTGCTCACCACTCGGTAGGATTTCTCAAACTTAGGCGAGTACTGGACTGTAGCTAAGCCCCCGAGTGGGAGGGCTGCTCACCACTCGGTAGGATTTCTCAAACTTAGGCGAGTGCTGGACTGCAGCTAAGCCCCTGAGTGGGAGGGCTGCTCACCACTCGGTAGGATTTCTCCAACTTAGGCGAGTACTGGACTGCAACTAAGCCCCCGAGTGAGAGGCAGACTCGCCACTCGGTAGGATTTCTCAAACTTAGGCGAGTACTTGACTGCAGCTAAGCCCCCGAGTGAGAGGCAGACTCGCCACTCGGTAATATTTCTCAAACTTAGGCGAGTACTGGACTGCAGCTAAGCCCCGAGTGAGAGGCAGACTCGCCACTCGGTAGTATTTTTATCACTTAGGCGAGTACTGGACTGCAGCTAAGCCCCCGAGTGAGAGGCAGACTCACCACTCGGTAGGATTTTTATCACTTAGGCGAGTACTGGACTGCAGCGAAGCCTCCGAGTGAGAGGCAGACTCACCACTCGGTAGGATTTCACAAACTTAGGCGAGTACTGGATTGCAGCTAAGCCCCCGAGTGAGAGGCAGACTCACCACTCGATAGGATTTTTATCACTTAGGCGAGTACTATATTGCAGCTAAGCCTCCGAGTGAGAGGTAGACTCACCACTCGGTAGGATTTTTATCACTTCATCTTGGGCGAAACAGATTCGCAGCTAAGGCGACACGTACGAAAGAAATAAACAACAAGTATTCGGAAGACTGTAAAATTATGTCTTTTGATAATCAAACTAAGAGGTACTTCTTATTACATCTCATCAGCTGAAATACTTAAGAGTAAAAAGGGCGGAGCAGTTCCGCGTTCTAGGCGCACGGTTCATCTTTGTTGTGATCGACGTTGAAGAGACGATATGCTCCACTATGGAGCACCTTGGTGATAACGAAAGGGCCTTCCCAGGCAGGGGTGAGCTTGTGTGGCTTCTGCTGGTCCACTTGGAGAACCAAGTCCCCTTCTTGGAATGCTCGACCCCTTACATTCCTGCCATGCAATCGATGCAAGTCTTGTTGATAAATGGTCGACCGGATCAGGGCCATCTCTGTTTCTTCCTCCAAGAGATCGACTGCATCTTGTCGAGCTTGCTCTGCTTCCTCCTGTGAGAAGAGTTCGACTGGGGGAGCATTGTGGAGCAAATCACTCGGCAATACGGCTTCGGCCCCGTAGACTAGGAAGAATGGAGTCTGTCAAGTCGACCGATTGGGAGTTGTCCTCAGTCCCCAAAGCACTCATGGGAGTTCATCGACCCAAGCTCCTGCTGCATGCTTGAGGTCACGCATCAATCAGGGCTTCAGTCCTTTGAGGATCAATCCATTCGCTTGCTCAGCCTGCCCATTCGACTGAGGATGGGCGACCGAAGCGTAATCGACCCTCGTGCCTTGGGAAGCGCAAAAAGCTCTGAATTCATCAGAGTCGAAGTTTGATCCGTTGTCAGTGATGATGTTGTGCGGTACTCCATATCTGAATATGAATTCTTTGATGAAACTCACAGCGGTACTTGCTTCAAGGTTTTTAATGGGCTTGGCTTCGATCCACTTGGTAAACTTGTCGACTGCTACTAGCACATGGGTAAATCCGCTCCTGCCAGTCCTCAAAGGTCCAACCATGTCCAATCCCCAAACCGCAAAAGGCCAGACGAGTGGAACAGTCTTCAGAGCTAATGCAGGTTTGTGGGACATGTTGGAGTAAAACTGACAACCTTCACACTTGTCCACTATCTCCTTTGCCATCTCGTTGGCACGTGGCCAGTAAAACTCGGCTCGGTATGCTTTGGCCATGATGGTCCGAGAGGACGCGTGACCACGGGTCCCCGAGTGAATATTGTTGAGGATCATTCGGCCTTCTTCTGGCATGATGCACTTCTGGCAGACCCCAGTTACACTTTCTCTGAACAACTGACCTTTTATCACGGTAAAGGATTTAGACCGTCGGACGATCTGCCGAGCCTCTTCTTCATCTTCTAGAAGTTCTTTCCTAAGAATGTACGCCATGTATGGCACTGTCCAGTCGGGAGTGATAACCAACACCTCCATGACTAAGTCGACCACGGCTGGGATTTCGACTTCAGTCGGATCTGTGGCACTCTTGGGTTGTGGTGACTCTTCGATGAAAGGATCTTCCTGAACTGAAGGTGAATGAATATGTTCCAAAAACACATTTCAGGGAATGGCCTCTCTCTTTGAGCCTATCTTTGCTAACTCATCTGGAGCTTGATTTTTCAGTCGGGGTATATGGTGAAGCTCCAAACCTTCAAACTTCTTTTCCAGCTTTCTTACTGCATTGCAATAACCAGTCATAGTTGGGCTCCTGAGATCCCATTCCTTCATCACTTAATTAACCACCAAATCTGAGTCGCCGTAAACCATAAGGCGACGGACGCCGAGTGAAATGGCCATACGCAACCCGTATAAAAGTGCTTCATATTCGGCTTCATTATTGGAGGAATCAAAATGAATCTGGAGAACATAACTATGCTTGTCTCCACGGGGGGATACCAATACTACCCCAGCAGCGGAACCATTCAACATCTTGGAGCCATCAAAGAACATAGTGCAATGTTCCGAGTGAACTTGAGTCAGCAATTGCTGCTCAATCCACTCGGCAAGAAAATCTGCGATTTCTTGGGACTTGATAGCCTTCTTTGCCTCAAACTTGATATCAAATGGAAGGAGTTGAATCGCCCATTTTGCCACCCGACCAGTTGCATCTCTATTATTCAGAATTTCAGATAGTGGCGTGTCGCTGACGATTGTAATGGAGTGGTCAGAGAAATAATGCGCAACCTTCTTTATGGTCATGTATATTCCATAGACAATCTTCTGATAATGTGGATATCGTTGCTTGGATGGAGTCAAAACTTCAGAGAGGTAATAAACTGGGCGTTAAACCTTGTAAGCTTTTCCTTCCTCTTCTCGCTCGACCGTGAGTACCGTACTGACAACTTGTCTAGTGGCTGCAATGTAAAGAAGTAAAGGCTCTTTGCTGATGGGCGCAGCGAGCACCGGCTGGGTGGAAAGCAGGGCTTTGAGCTTTGCAAACGCTGCATCAGCTTCTTCAGTCCACTCGAACTTATCAGATTTCTTCATCAGTCGGTAAAGAGGCAAGGCCTTTTCACCGAGACGAGAAATGAATCGACTCAAGGCAGCCAAACAACCAGTCAGCTTCTGAACGTCATGCACTTGCACGGGGCGTTTCATTCGGAGGATGGTATCAACTTTTTCTGGATTGGCGTCGATCCCTCGTTCGGAAATGAGAAAACCGAGTAACTTTCCTCCTGGAACTCCGAATGTCAACTTTGACGGATTAAGCTTGATATCGTACCTTCTTAGGTTGGTAAAGATTTCTGTGAGGTCAGTCAATAAGTCGGAACCTTTGCGGGACTTGACCATAATGTCATCCATGTATGCTTCCACATTTCAACTGATTTGAGTGAGCAGGCACTTCTGAATCATTCTCATGAATGTGGCTCCAGCATTTTTAAGACCAAATGGCAAGGTGACGTAACAAAAGCACCCGAACAGGGTGATGAAGGCTGTTTTTATTTCATCGGTACCATACAGTCGGATCTGATGATACCCGGAATATGCATCTGAAAGACAAGGGCTCACACCCTGCAGTCGAGTCAACAATCTGATCGATGCGAGGGAGAGGAAGTGATCTTTAGGGCAGGCCCGATTGATATGCTTGAAATTGATGCACATACGAAGTGAATCATCCTTCTTGGGGACCATGACTACATTGGCTAACCACTCAGAGTGGTAGATTTCACGGATGACCTCTACTGCCAACAGCCGAGCCACTTCTTCGCCAGTTGCTTTTCTCTTCTGCACGGCGGACCGCCGAAGGTGCTCTTTGACGGGTTTTACCTTGGGGTCGACGTGCAAACGGTGCTCAGCCAATTCCCTGGGTACACCTGGCATGTCAGAGGGTTTCCATGCAAAGATGTCCCAGTTCTCATGGAGGAACTAGATGAGTGCTTCTTCCTATTTGCTGTCGAGCGTTGTTGATATATGAGTCGGTGCCGCATTGGGATCGGTCGGGTGAATATGAATTGGCTTCGTTTCACCAGTCGACTGAAATGCAGAGTCTGTAGCAGGCTTCTTGGTTCGGAGCAAATCACTCGGATCTGCACTCTTCTGATACTCTTGGAGTGCCACTGATGCCATCTGTGCATCGGCGATTCTGGAACCTTTCTGGAAACATTCCTCTGCCTTCTGCCGATTGCCAGTAACTGTGATCACACCTTTGGGGCTAGGCATCTTCAACTTGAGATACACATAACATGGTCGAGCCATAAAACGTGCATAGGTTGGCCTACCCAGAATGGCATGATAGGCACTCTGGAAATCCACAACTTCAAATGTCAACTTCTCCTTACGGTAATGCTTGGAATCACCGAAAACCACGTCGAGGGCGATCTGGCCGAGTGATTCAGCTTTCTTTCCAGGGATAACACCATGAAAACTCATGTTGCTCTTGCTAAGTTTGGACATCGGAATGTCCCTTTCAAGGTTTCAGCGTAAAGGATGTTCAAACCACTGCCACCGTCCATCAGCACTTTGGTCAGTCGAGTGCCTCCAACTACGGGGTTGGCAACCAGTGCTTGCCTCCCAGGGGTGGCTACACGAGCAGGATGGTCAGACTGGTCGAACGTGATGGCTGTCTGACACCATCTCAGGTATGTGGTCGTCACCGCCGGAGCGACCATATTTACTTCTCTGTTGATGACCTTTAATCGACTCTTGCTCTCAACGTCAACAAAAATCATCAGAGTGGAATTGTCTTTGGGATAACCATCATCTTCCTCTTCATCCTCGTCTTTGTCTGACTCTTTCTCCTTCTCGTTGGGCTGTTTCTCTCGGAACTACTGGATCATGAGTCGACATTGTCTAGTGGTATGCTTCGGGTAAATCAGATTACCTTCTTCATCTTTCTTCGTGTGGATGTGACATGGAAAATCCAGCACATCATTCCCTACTTGATCCTTTACCTTCTTAGGGGTCCAGGGCCCCTTAGTTTTCCCTTAAACTTTCCTTTAGTTACTGCTGCAATCTCTCCAGGTGCCGCTGGTTTGGCCTTACGCTTCTGTTTCTGACTGGAGTTGCCCCCACCGGCCTCTTGGCCGACTCTTCCCATTACAGAGTCGATCCTCTTCTTCTCCGTTAGTGTATCGGGTTGCTATCTCCATCATCCGAGTCAGAGTCATATCTCCAGTCCGACCGAATTTCAAGACCAACTCTCTGTATTTGACGCCTTCCTTGAAAGCGCACACTGCCTGATGCTCTGAAACATTTTCGACGGTGTGATGCAAAGTGGACCACCTCTGGATAAAATCTCTCAAGGTCTCACTCGGCTTCTGCACACAATGCTGCAACTTGGTCAATCCCGATGCTCGTTTGCAAGTGCCTTCAAAAGTTCTGACGAACACTCGAGCCAGTTCTTCCCAACTGTATATACTGCTCAGAGCCAACTGAGTCAACCACGCTCGGGCTGACCCTTCGAACATCAGAGGGAGATGTTTCATCGCAACCTCATCGTTTCCCCCGCCAATCTGTACAGCCACTCGGTAATCTTCAAGCCAAGTTTCAGGCTTAGATTCATCGGTGAACTTACTGACTCCGGACGCCAACCTGAAGTTCGGAGGAATCACTGCTGCCCTGATGGCCCTGCTAAAACACTCGGGACCTAAAACATGCACTCTGTTGCCACTCGGACGATCTCTGCCAGGGTCTTCTCTGTGTGCTCTGTTCCGGTCGACCAGGCCTTGAACGAGGATAGACCTCGTGTCGAAGCCCGGTTCCCTTGGGTCGACTGAGGCTCTGCGCTCGCCATTGTGACGGATCCTGTCATTGTTCCGCCGAGGCACATACGATGCACTCCTTGGGGGAGGCGTGGGTCCTCGACAACGATTGTCACGTTTGAGTG
Source organism: Triticum aestivum (assembly GCF_018294505.1). Taxonomy (NCBI): domain Eukaryota; kingdom Viridiplantae; phylum Streptophyta; class Magnoliopsida; order Poales; family Poaceae; genus Triticum; species Triticum aestivum. The sequence continues at coordinate 71,978,526 of NC_057801.1, forward strand.
GATGATCATACTGCCCACGACCTTCACGCTGCGGAGGCATTCTTGGGCTGTGAGCCGACTGAATCGTGTCCGCTGCAACGGATCTACTGTGAATCGTATGCCGTGACTGAGATACTGTTTTGTTTTGCTCTCCTGCCGCCCGGAGCAAGGCCCGGATCTGCATCAACCCTCTGCCAGCTTCTAACTGGGAAGGTTGGATCGACTCTGCTATTCGGGCCATAGCTGTGAGATTCTGAATCGGAGTGCGGTATACCTTGCGTGGAGGCGGAAAAAGATGTCGTCGACTGGACTCATGGATCCACTCTTGAGCGCGCTCGTCGAGAGCCCTCTGAAGGTTATCCAGTTGAGTGCGCTCAGCCAAATTTGCTAGGCACACCTCCTCCAAGGCCCGAGCCTCGGGGGTTTCTCCAATGATGGGCGTGTGGAGTGCATCCATGTTGCCGCGACGAAGTTCTTCCCTCTGCTGTGAAGAGAGGGGCTCGGGTCGGTATTCCTCATGGACGTGCGACGGATCGCCGCCCTCGTCTCCGCCGCCTTCACGGCGGAAACCGGACGGGCTGTGAGGTCCGTCGACCATCAAGACTTCAGCCGCAGGGTCGCTGCTATCGCACTCGGATGCGGTCTCCGCGGATCCTGACGACAGGTCGAACAGGCCATGGAGAGTTTCATCGGGCTCGATCGCCGCGACCTGATGGGTGGTCGAATGTCGAGCCACCACGTGTTTCACCTACCGCTGAAGCCGCGATCGACCGGATCGCTTACAGCGATGAACGGCGGGGAGTGAAAACACGGTCGGGGTCGATTGATACTGAGTCGACGGCTGCCGGAGAAGGACACCGTGAACACACGCGCGGAAGTGTGTCGCCCCTCGGACGGGGAGCGCCTCAATGTCCAGGGGACCTTCTTGAAGCCACGCGGAGTCGTCGGCGATGAAAACGAGCACGCCGAGACGGATCTCGTGGCCCTCAGCCAATACGCCGCCAGAAACCATGATGATGATGATCGGTAAAACTTGCAACTTCACCAACAAGTCACTAAGACACCTGCCCCAAGGTGGGTGCCAACTGTCGTGTTCCTAAGACTGACAGTAGAAAGGGGGGTAGGTATGGAGAGGCAAGATCTCAGCTATGATAAAGGTGTACACACGAGATTTACGAGTTCAGACCCTTCATAGTGGAAGTAACAGCCCTACGTCTTGGTGCCCGGAGGTGGTCGATTGGATTATGAGTGTGATATTACAGGGGTTGCCATCCCTTGTGCCATAGGAGGAGGGTGGCTTATATAGAGTGCGCCAGGACCCTCGCCCACCTCCATTACAAGGGACTTAATGTACATAAAGTAAGGGGCATTACTGGTAACGTCAGCCTTAAGTACTCTCAATGCTTATAAAGACTAAGGGTTGAATGTCAGGTCGTTGCGTTCTCTTCCGACTCCTGATCTGCGATAAGTCCAGTGACTCTTCATATGGTCGAGTGACGGTAGGAAGGAGGACCACCGAGGGATGTACCGGTCGAGTGGATTGCGCCCGACGCACTCGACTGGTGCCCTCCTGTTGACTCTTGGTCTTTTTATCATCCGGGGTAGTGACCTTGGGTAGGACGTATAGGTCAGGCCTATGACCCTACCCCAGGTCTGTATCCTCGTCATCCACATTGCATCATATTAATATTACAACCTTCTTGCAATTTCCTAAAGCAAATATGGATATAAGAGTGCATAGTCTGCGACTCCTCGAATCGCTTGTTTACAAGCGTGACGTCGGCCTCCATGATACGTCTCCGTCGTATCTATAATTTTTGATTGTTCCATGCCAATATTCTACAACTTCCATATACTTTTTGGCAACTTTTTATATTATTTTTGGGACTAACATATTGATCCAGTGCCCAGTGTCAGTTCCTGTCTGTTGCATGTTTTTTGTTTCGCAGAAACCCAATATCAAATGTAGTCCAAATGGGATAAAAATGTACGGAGAAATTTTTTGGAATACTTATGATTTTTGGGAAGTGAAATCAACGAGAAACGGTGTCCGGGGTGGTCACGAGGTAGGGGGCGCGCCCTAGCCCCCCAGGCGCGCCCCTGACCCTCGTGGTCCACCCTAAGGAAGTTGATGCTCTTCTTTTGGCGCAAGAAAGCTAATTTTATGAGAAAGATCTGGGCGAAAGATTCACCCCAATCGGATATATGGATCTCCGGATATTTAAGAAACGGTGAAGGGGTTGAATCAGGGAACACAGAGAATGCAGAAACAGAGAGATAGATCCAATCTCGGAGGGGCTCTCACCCTTCCCAAGCCATGGGAGCCAAGTACCAGAGGGGAAACCCTTCTCCCATCTAGGGAGGAGGTCAAGGAAGAAGAAGAAGAACGGGGCCCCTCTTCCCCTTGCTTCCGGTGGCGCCGGAGCGCTGCCAGGGGCCATCATCATCACCGCGATATTCACCAACACCTCCGCCATCTTCACCAACATCTCCATCACCTTCCCCCTTCTATTTACAGCGGTCCACTCTCCCGCAACCCACTGTACCCTCTACTTGAACATGGTGCTTTATGCTTCATATTATTATCCAATGATGTGTTGCCATCCTATGATGTCTGAGTAGATTTCTTTTCTCCTATGGCTATTTGATGATGATGATTGGTTTGAGTTATATGTTTTATTATTGGTGTTGTCCTATGGTGCTCTCCGTGTCGCGCAAGCGTGAGGGATCCCCGCTGTAGGGTGTTGCAATATGCTTATGATTTTCTTATGGTGGGTGGCGTGAGTGACAGAAGCACTGACCCGAGTAAGTAGGTTGTTTGCGTATGGGATAAAGAGGACTTGATGCTTTAATGCTATGGTTGGGTTTTACCTTAATGAATCTTTAGTAGTTGTGGATGCTTCCTAGAGTTCCAATCATAAGTGCATATGATCCAAGTAGAGAAAGTATGTTAGCTTATGCCTCTCCCTCAAATAAAATTGCAATAATGATTACCGCTCTAGTTATCGATTGCCTAGGGACAATTTCACAACTCCTATCACCACCTTTCCCCACTCACTATATTTACTTTCCTGCATCTTTATTTAAACAGCCCCTAGTTTATGTTTACGTGCTCTTTACTTTCTTGCAAACCTATCCTTTCACACCTACAAAGTACTTCTAGTTTCATACTTGTTCTAGGTAAAGCGAACACCAAGCATGCGTAGAGTCGTATCAGTGGCCGATAGGACTTGAGAAAGTATTTGTTCTACCTTTAGCTCCTCGTTGGGTTCGACACTCTTACTTATTGAAAGAGGCTACAACTATCCCCTATACTTGTGGGTTATCAAGACCTTTTTCTGGCGCCATTGCCGGGGAGTCATAGCGTGGGGTGAATATTCTCGTGTGTGCTTGTTTGCTTTATCATTAAGTAATTTTTATTTGTTGTCCTTAGTTGTTTTCTATCTTTAGTTATGGGTAGGAAACGCAAAATACCAAAAAAATTAGTTGTACCTACTGCTCCAATGGTTGAAGAACCACTCAAAATCTATCACACTACTGAAGCTTTTTACTTGGATCATCTTCGATCCCTATGTGCTCGTGCTGAAACCCCCACTAGTTTAGTTGAGGGCAAATCTTTAGATGAGAATGCTTGTTATGTGCGAGACCGTATATCTGAAAAAGGGAAATTATTATGGGGTCAAATTCAACGTTTGCAATGCTATGCTTGGAACTTATGTGAAATATATGATGTTACTTGTTGTTCTGAAAACCCTAAGAAACACCTTCCCTATCAATGTGAGTTTAGTGATAATGGAATCGTATCTTCGTATGCTAAGGGTGTTTACAATTACTGTGATGTTCAACAAATTGAAGAATTTGTTGCTTTTAAGGGTGCTTATGAAATTGCTTCTTTGATTGAAATGTATGATGCTACTTTTCACAAATCTGAAAATTTTGCCATACTTGAATATTGCTATGATAATTATGCTTATAATTCCTATGTTAAACTATTTATTGAGGCCTACCCTCTGTCCAAGAAGAGACTAATATTTTGCAGGAAGCTATGGAAGAAGAAATTGATGAAACTATGAGCTCATTGGATGAAAAAGATGATGAGGAGAGCGAAGAACAAAAGGAGGGAGAGCGGATTGATCACCCGTGCCCACCTTCTAATGAGAGTAACTCTTCAACTCGTACATTGTTTAATTCCCCTTCATGCTTACCAAAGGATGATTGCTATGATGATTGTTATGATCCCGTTGATTCTCTTGAATTACCCCTTTTTGATGATGCTTGCTATGCTTGTGGCCAAGATGCCAATATGAATGATGCTTATGGAGATGAACTTGCTATAGTTCCTTATGTTAAAAATGAAATTGTTGCTATTGCACCCACGCATGATAGTCCTATTATCTTTTTGAATTCTCCCGACTACACTATATCAGAGAAGCTTGCACTTATTAAGGATTATATTGATGGGTTGCCTTTTACTACTACACATGATGATTTTGATGAATATAATATGCATGTTCTTGCTGCTCCTACTTGCAATTATTATGAGAGAGGAACTATTTCTCCACCTCTCTATGTTTCCCATAATATGAAATTGCAAGAAACTGTTTATACTATGCATTGGCCTTTACTTTGTGTGCATAAATTGTTCTTTTATGACATGCCGATGCATAGGAAGAGAGTTAGACTTTGTCATTACATGATATATGTTACTATGTGCTCATTACTAAATTACAAATCATTGTTAATTAAAATTGGCTTTGATATACCTTGGGATCCGGGTGGATTCATTACTTGAGCACTAAATGCCTAGTTTAATGGCTTTAAAGAAAGTGCTGCCAGGGAGACAACCCGGAAGTTTTAGAGAGTCATTTATTTCTGTTGAGTGATTTTATATAGTTTAAAAACAAAAAAAAGAGGGGAACCTAAAAACTTTTCGAAAAGGAAAGTGAAAGTGAAAGAGACAAACATTGTTGAAGTGGGGGAGCTCCTTGAACTTTGTTCATGCTCACAGAAACTTTGTGAATCTTGATTACAGAAACTTTTCATCAAAAATAATTACCCCCTTGTACCATTCCATTGTATTATAAAAATAATGTGCTAAGGTTTGCCTTTAGGATGTTTACAATGCTTGTTGGTTTTTACGGTGCAGGACAGAAACTTTAGCTGTAGTGCACGATTTTACATTTTTATCTGGAACGTCAATTGGTTCTGATTCCTTTTGAGCTGTCTTGATGTACAACTTATTTATTTTTCCTAATTGTGGTAGAATTTTTAGGGTACCAGAAGTATGGTGGATGTTCAGATTGCTACAGACTGTTCTGTTTTTGACAGATTCTGTTTTTGATGCATAGTTTGCTTGTTTTGATGAATCTATCAATTTATATCAGTGGATTAAGCCATGGAAAAGTTATATTACAGTAGACACAATGCAAAAACAAAATATAAATTGGTTTGCAACAGTACTTAGAGTGCTGATTTGCTTTATTATACTAACGGATCTTACCGAGTTTTCTGTTGAAGTTTTGTGTGGATGTAGTGACTAATCGAGGATGTTTCGATGTGAGAAGAAGGAAGAGAGGCAAGAGATCAAGCTTGGGGATGCCTGAGTCACCCCAAGTAAATATTCAAGGAGACTCAAGCGTCTAAGCTTGGGGATGCTGGGGAGGCATCCCCTCTTTCTTTAACAAGTATCGGTATGTTTTCGGATTCGTTTCGTTCATGCATTATGTGCAAGTCTTGGAGCGTCTTTGCAATTAGGTTTTTATTTTTTGTTTTATGCACCATTCTGGTATGAGATAGTCCTTGGTTGATTTATAGAATGCTCACTGCACTTCACTTAAATCTTTTGAGTGTGGCTTTATAGAATGCTTCACGGACTTCACTTATATCATTTGAAGTTTGGATTGCCTGTTTCTCTTCACATAGAAAACCGCCATTTGTAGAATGCTCTTTTGCTTCACTTATATTTGTTAGAGCATGGGCATATCTTTTGTAGAAAGAATTAAACTCTCTTGCTTCACTTATATCTATTTAGAGAGATGACAGGAATTGGTCATTCACATGGTTAGTCATAAAATCCTACATAAACTTGTAGATCGCTGAATATGATATGTTTGATTCCTTGCAATAGTTTTGTGATATAAATATGGTGATATTAGAGTCATGCCTAGTGGGCAGTTGTGGATTGTAGAGACACTTGTGTTGAGGTTTGTGATTCCCGTAGCATGCACGTATGGTGAACCTCTTTGTGATGAAGTTGGAGCACTATTTTATTTATTTATTGTCTTCCTTATGAGTGGCAGTCGAGGACGAGCGATGGTCTTTTCCTACCAATCTATCCCCCTAGGAGCATGCGCGTAGTACTTTGTTTTCAATGGCTTGTAGATTTTTGCAATAAGTATATGAGTTCTTTATGACTAATGTTGAGTCCATGGATTATACGCACTCTCACCCTTCCATCATTGCTAGCCTCTTCGGTACCGTGCATTGCCCTTTCTCACCTCGAGAGTTGGTGCAAACTTTGCCGGTGCATCCAAACCCCGTGATATGATACGCTCTGTCACACATAAGCCTCCTTATATCTTCCTCAAAGTAGCCACCATACCTACCTATCATGGCATTTCCATAGCCATTCCGAGATATATTGCCATGCAACTTCCATCATCATCATATTCATGACCTGAGCATTCATTTTCATATTGCTTTGCATGATCGTAAGATAGCTAGCATGATGTTTCCATGGCTTGTCCATTTTTTAATGTCATTGCTACACTAGATCATTACAAATCCCGGTACACTGCCGGAGGCATTCATATAGAGTCATATCTTTGTTCTAGATATTGAGTTGTAAATAAATAAAAGTGTGATGATCATCATTATTAGATCATTGCCCTAGTGAGGAAAGGATGATGGAGACTATGATTCCCCCACAAGTCGGGATGAGACTCCGGTGACGGTGTCCTGGACTAGGGGGTACTCAGCGCGTCGTCTCCCGATCAGTTGGATTGGGCCGAGGACCCCCATGGCCGTATACTCATGGGCCAGTCCGGACAGCTGTCGCATACAATGAAGAATCAACAAGACTTGTCGATCAAGACAAGGAATCCTCCCCCGCCGGCGTATTCGGCTAGGACTCTTGTTATCCTAGGCCTCTGGTGCATTATATAAACCGGGCCAGGCTAGTCGATAGACATATACAACAACAATCATACCATAGGCTAGCTTTTAGGGTTTAGCCTCTACGATCTCGTGGTAGATCTACTCTTGTACTACCCATATCATCAATATTAATCAAGCAGGACGTAGGGTTTTACCTCCATCGAGAGGGCCCGAACCTGGGTAAAACATCGTGTCCCTTGCCTCCTGTTACCATTGATCCTAAGACGCATTGCTTGGGACCCCCTACCCGAGATCCGCCGGTTTTGACACCGACATTGGTGCTTTCATTGAGAGTTCCCCTGTGTGATCGGCGAAAGGATCAATGGCTCGACTGCAGGTCAACTGCGACGTCGGCTTCTTCGTCACCAGCTCGACTGGTCACCTTGGCTTGACCGAGGACTGCGCCCTACCTCCGATCGTCATGTTCGGATGAAGGCCTTCATCAACACCAACTCCGATCTCTATCAAGATCATGGAGGAGTCATCCATGGAGCTCGGGGGCTCAACGTCAACATTACCCTCAGGCGACCGTGCTGTTTTTCTGGACAACAAACTTGTATCCGCCGCCACCACCTCCTCAAGTGTCGCCTAAACAATTACTTTGGTGGAATTATGCAGAATTAAGTCTACAACAACCCTGCAAAAATTTCGTCGAGTTCCGATGGAGGAATCTCTGGCAATCTCCGATATATCGGAGCCCTGTTGAATCTGGGCGTGAATTCGGACGAGTTTAGGGCGTGGTATCCAGGGTCTAGCTCGGATGTCCTTTGAAGGATCCAACCGTTGATTTGCTGCGGAATTCCCTTATATACCACCTGCCAAAAATTCAGCTCGATCCGACCGTCCAAACTCCGGGAAACTTCCGATTAGTGCATCACTTTTTGGATCTGTATTCTGCGCGAAAACGAATCCGACCCGAGTTCGTCTTTTTTACAAACGGGATTTCGGACATCCTTTTTGAAGGAAGTTTTGTATGGGGTATCGTGTTTTTTTCCCGAACACATCCCACTAACTTTAAGATCCTTTGAACATGATCTTCAACATCATGCTGGTGTCAAACCAGCCCGGCAATATTGCTCCACGGCTGCTGACCTGCGCTAGACACGTCGTCACTTTGTTGAGCCAAGCTCAACTTCTTTGGATCATCATCTTGGCAAGCCGAACAAGAGTCCGGCATCGTGAAGGATAAATCATCACCAACATCGCCGCCCCACGGATTACACGGAGCGGGCATATCGACATCGCCGCACGGTCACTTCATCAAGCCGGCATCGACCACGTCACGACCTGCATCGTCAGGGCCGCACTATTGCTTCTTCAAGCTGGTGTCCATCACGCCGACCTACTTCGACATCTCGGCTGGACCAGGGGCTTCGCCATCTCTTCATCAACCTACTCCGGACACTTCGGCGTCACTAGCCGACCAGGCATGGGTGCGCGGATCGAGTCCCAATTTTGGGAATCACCTTCCTTCGGATTGCTACAACAAATAAACTAGGTGCTATTAATCCTAGTATTTCTTTTTGCTTGTTTGGGTTAAATTTTTCCCAAGGAATTATTACTCTGGTTAGTCCAGCATATGTACACAGGTCTATCAAATGGTGGCCGCATTATCGATGGTCGCATGATGGTTCGGTCAGTTTCCGTACACAGTTCGGCGAACGCCGCATCCGGACTCAGACCGACCTATGAATCCAGGTTTTGCCATGCCTTTATTGCATTACACCGACGACCTGCATCGACATCGACTTTGGCGCCAGGCCAAATTTCTTTTACTACTCACTTTGCATAAATTATTTATTATGCAACATTTTTTTTAATTCCTATTATTACTATTATCCCCGGTCTGCACTATTTTTTGTGCACAGGAAAATGATCCAGCCGGACTATATCCTTTGACGTCACCTCGGCTGGACGGGGGGCTTCGTCAACACTTCATTACCACATGCCGGGGACTTCGGCATTACTCTGCGGTCCTGCGTTGACCGTGCTATGTCACCACTTCGGAGTGCCGAGCTCCTTGCTCCGCCACCTCGGGACCGGCTTGGGGGATGGAACCTTGTCCCGCATCAAGCTCGGACCGCGTCGTCAATACCGAACACATTAACCAGCTAAGTTTCCTTCATGCTCAAAGTTTTAAATTTCTAACTTGTGTTCGGTTCGACCAAGAATTATACTTTTTTGTAAAAAAGTTGCTTGTAAAATTTTTCCTTGTCGAAACTTTGTCCACACACACTTGACGCGCTACCCGCGCTCATTATACATGGGGGTTTCTTTAACAGAAGCTTATTAATACGGGCTTTATGCCTAACACATGTGTCACACTTCCGCATGTTCCTTTTATTCACCATTATATGCATCGATATGACTTAAGTTTTGGCCAAGCTGGGTTGCCTGGCTCCTGTGCTTACCCCTACGTTCCCGATTGTTCGGCTAGGTGGTAAAGGGAGCACCTCTGCGATTGTTACTGCCGGGTCAGCCGGATGTGTACCTCAGACTGGGTGAAGCCGAAAGCTAGCATTCTTAAGGGAATACTCGGTCGGTGAACTAAAATATGATTTCTTACCTATTTATTTACCTGCCCCCAGATGTTTTTCTGCTCTTTTGGCAGTCCGGACATGCACTTTAGGGCATGCCTCCCAGGGAAAGGAACCCCTAACGGAACTATTCTCCCTGGAAGATGTTTCTTACTAACCATGTAATATACCATAACTAGTTGGGCACTTGTCTGATAAAGCACTAATGACCCCTACGCCTGGTCTCCATGAATGCCCCGTTTTTTATACCGCAAGGGTATTCGGACACACTCTGGACTATTGGGTCCAGAGGTTGAAGCGAAAAGGTCCGCTACGACAAACGATCTACAATCCGGCTAGAAGGCATTCTACATGTCACCTTACATTTTATAGTCAACTTTTACCCAAGTCGCTTGGGGGCTCTTATGTTTATTTGAGCCGTTTCATACTAAGTGTTTTTCTTCTTAGTCGTTGCAAAGTTAAAGCACGGTAAAAGCACTTTTTTTTTCCAAAGTCCAATTTTCAGATTGGCACCGAACACTTGATCTTGTTCGGACGTCATGTTTTTACTGACGTTTTTTGGTTTTCCAAGCTTTTGGCACTTTTAACTATTTGTGTGTTTTCAGCACAAGTCTCGCAGTGCAACGCCGGACACCTTTAGAGATTCGGCAAAAACATTCTCGGATGTTTCTATATATGCATCAGCTTCGAATTGTGTCTTCGGTCAATAGTTGGGTTGCCCGGCTCCCGCGCTTGCCTCCTACGTTCCGCTTTGTTCGGCTAGGTGTGCAAAGGGAGAACCACTGCGATTGTGCTTCCAGCTCACATGGTCAAGCACCTCAGTGGAGAAAGCCGAAAACTGACTGTCACAATAGGTGTAAACTGGTCAGCGATACGATGACTATATTAAATGACGGGCCATTCATAACATTGGCCGAAGTGTTTCCGACTTGACCTCGACTGTCGCCGAACACTACCGGGGGCAATTAACTGGCCTCCCAAACTAAATCCTCGATCTTTTGCTCTTACATTGGAGCTGAGGTTTCAAGATCATGCTTAGCATGACAACCCAAAGATAGGAACCGATAGTGGGACTATTTTCTTTGGAAGACATTTCTTCTGTTAAACAGTAATATAACATGTCTCTCCTCGTACCTTTCTTTATAAAACCGTATGGCCAGATTGCCTTGTTTGTCGTAAATCTTTGCCCTCATAAAGGATTTATAAAGTAGGACAAACACTCCTCGGCTACCGGCCAAGGAGGTTCAAGCCCATGGTCGGTCAACAAAGTTTTGTACAATGCGGATCTGAGCATTAATGACATAAAGTACTTGGATACATTGAGTCATTACACATAATTTGTGATTTTACTATGGATATTGATCCTTAATTCGGCCACCCGTGCCCGCATTAAGGCTCGGGGGCTACTGGGCTTCGGGCTTATTATTTACAAATATTAAAGGGGCACATTGATCCCCTGATCTGGTGTTGCCACCCGACCAGTGTCTCGGGGGCTACTGCATTGCTTGTTCTATGCAGAAAATCTTAAGTGTAATACAGTTTCCGAGGAGATTTTGATCCTCAGGTTGGCCGGCCGCACCCAACCTGAGTCTCGAGGACTGAGCACGCCGCTTTTTGTGTCCCGAAGTATTCTGCTGAGCTAGGACTTGATCCTCAGACCGATTTTGCAAATCAACCTGAGTCTCAGTGGCTATGGGGATCAGCGGTCTTATGTCATCCTTCAGGTGTATCTCGGGTTTTAGACCGATACATACCTTGAGGGCTACTAGCTATATATCTCGTCAGAGAATAAGTTACATCAATAAAAAACATTGACCAAAAATCAGCCCACCGAGGTGCTTAACCACCTCGGAAGCAGTTCGACATATAGCTCGGATGCAAGTGGCTGGCTCCTTAGAGGGCATTTCCGGCATTAAGCTCGGTTAAACTCCTTCAAACTTCTTTGAACCAAGGTGATTTATGACACCTCGGATAAAGTCCGGCGTTGGAGCTCGGATACATAGTCCGGTGTTGGAGCTCGGATACATAGTCCGGCGTTAGAGCTGGGAAGCAGTCCGGCATTGGTGCTCGGCTGCAAAAGATACCTCGAATGCAGTGCAGCGTTGGAGCTCAGACGCAAGAGGACGTTGCCACCCGGGAACAACTTCAAACCCGAGGCTTGGCATAAAAATAACAAGGCATTGATAAAGGCCATAAACTTAAAGGGGCTCATCAGATACCCAACGTGTAAACTCGTCGAATGTATTTCGGCGATCCTCAAGATAGAAGATGAGAAGATTTGTTGAACCAGTTTTCAAGACCGGCAGCCGAAGATGAAGAACAGTTCAGAAGAATCGAGGAGCGTCCCTAACTTGAAGACCGGTTCAGGGGGCTACTGACGGTGTCCTGGACTAGGGGGTACTCAGCGCGTCGTCTCCCGATCAGTTGGATTGGGCCGAGGACCCCCATGGCCGTATACTCATGGGCCAGTCTGGACAACTGCCGCATACAAGGAAGAATCAACAAGACTTGGCGATCAAGACAAGGACTCCTCCCCCGCCGGCGTATTCGGCTAGGACTCTTGTTATCCTAGGCCTCTGGTGCATTATATAAACCGGGCCAGGCTAGTCGATAGACATATACAACAAAAATCATACCATAGGCTAGCTTTTAGGGTTTAGCCTCTACGATCTCGTGGTAGATCTACTCTTGTACTACCCATATCATCAATATTAATCAAGCAGGACGTAGGGTTTTACCTCCATCGAGAGGGCCCGAACCTGGGTAAAACATCGTGTCCCTTGCCTCCTGTTACCATTGATCCTAAGACGCACTGCTTGGGACCCCCTACCCGAGATCCGCGGGTTTTGACACCGACATCCGGACTTTATGAAAAATAAAAGAGGACAAATAAGCCCAAATAAAATAAAATAGAAAGAGGCCAAAGAAGCCCACCAAAAATAAATAAATAAAATGAGAGAAAAAGAGAGAAGGGGCAATGTTACTATCCTTTTACCACACTTGTGGTTCAGAGTAGCACCATGTTCTTCGTAGAGAGAGTCTCCTATGCTTTCATTTTCATACACTAGTGGGAATTTTCATTATAGAACTTGGCTTGTATATTCCGACGATGGGCTTCCTCAAATGCCCGAGGTCTTCATGAGCAAGCAAGCTGGATGCACACCCACTTAGTTTCAGTTTGAGCTTTCATACACTTATAGCTCTAGTGCATCCGTTGCATGGCAATCCCTACTCACTCACATTGATATCTATTGATGGGCATCTCCATAGCCCGTTGATACGCCTAGTCGATGTGAGACTTTCTCCTTTTTTGTCTTCTCCACATAACCCCCACCATCATATTCTATTCCACCTATAGTGTTATATCCATGGCTCACGCTCATGTAATGCGTGAAAGTTGAAAAGGTTTGAGATTATTAAAGTATGAAACAATTGCTTGGCTTGTCATCGGGGTTGTGCATGATTAAATACTTTGCGTGATGAAGATAGAGCAACAGCCAGACTATATGATTTTGTAGGGATAACTTTCTTTGGCCATGTTGTTTTGAAAAGACATGATTGCTTTATTACGCTCAAAGTATTATTGTTTTTATGTCAAATGATAGACTACTGCTTTGAATCACTCGTGTCTTAATACTGTTACCATGATTAGACATATGATCAAGATTATGCTAGGTAGCATTCCACATCAAAAATTATCTTTTTTATCATTTACCTACTCGAGGACGAGCAGGAATTAAGCTTGGCGATGCTGATACGTCTCCATCGTATCTATAATTTTTTATTGTTCCATGCCAATATTCTACAACTTCCATATACTTTTTGGCAACTTTTTATATTATTTTTGGGACTAACATATTGATCCAGTGCCCAGTGCCAGTTCCTGTCTGTTGCATGTTTTTTGTTTCGCAGAAACCCAATATCAAACGGAGTCCAAACGGGATAAAAACGGACGGAGATTTTTGTTGGAATATTTATGATTTTTGGGAAGTGAAATCAACGCGAAATTGTGTCCGGGGTGGTCACGAGGTAGGGGGCGCGCCCTACCCCCCCAGGCGCACCCCTGACCCTCGTGGTCCACCCGTAAGGCGGTTGATGCTCTTCTTTTGGCGCAAGAAATCTAATTTTATGAGAAAGATCTGGGTGAAAGATTCACCCCAATCGGAGTTACGGATCTCCGGATATTTAAGAAACGGTGAAGGGGTAGAATCAGGGAACGCAGAGAATGCAGAAACAGAGCGATAGATCCAATCTCGGAGGGGCTCTTCTCCCATCTAGGGAGGAGGTCAAGGAAGAAGAAGAAGAAGGGACCCCCTCTCCCCTTGCTTCCGGTGGCGCCGGAGCGCTGCCGGGGGCCATCATCATCGCCGCGATCTTCACCAACACCTCCGCCATCTTCACCAACATCTCCATCACCTTCCCCCTTCTATCTATAGTGGTCCACTCTCCCGCAATCCTATGTACCCTCTACTTGAACATGGTGATTTATGCTTCATATTATTATCCAATGATGTGTTGCCATCCTATGATGTCTGAGTAGATTTCTTTTGTCCTATGGCTATTTGATGATGATGATTGGTTTGAGATGTATGTTTTATTATTGGTGCTGTCCTATGGTGCTCTCCATGTCACGCAAGCGTGAGTCCCCGTTGTAGGGTGTTGCAATATGCTTATGATTTGCTTATGGTGGGTGGCGTGAGTGACAGAAGCACTGACCCGAGTAAGTAGGTTGTTTGCGTATGGGATAAAGAGGACTTGATGCTTTAATGCTATGGTTGGGTTTTACCTTAATGAATCTTTAGTAGTTGCGGATGCTTGCTAGAGTTCCAATCATAAGTGCATATGATCCAAGTAGAGAAAGTATGTTAGCTTATGCCTCTCCCTCAAATAAAATTGCAATAATGATTACCGGTCTAGTTATCGATTGCCTAGGGACAATTTCACAACTCCTATCACCAATTTTCCACACTCGCTATATTTACTTTCTTGCATATTTATTTAAACATCCCCTAGTTTATGTTTACGTGCTCTTTACTTTCTTGCAAACCTATCCTTTCACACCTACAAAGTACTTCTAGTTTCATACTTGTTCTAGGTAAAGCGAACACCAAGCGTGCATAGAGTCGTATCAGTGGCCGATAGGACTTAAGAGAGTATTTGTTCTACCTTTATCTCCTCGTTGGGTTCGACACTCTTACTTATCGAAAGAGGCTACAACTATCCCCTATACTTGTGGGTTATCACTCTACCACGTCAATTTGCCGCCTCAATTCGGCACATTCAGCGGTCTGGTCTATCGCCGGACCCTTAGCAACCTGCACATCAATACAAGTGAGATTATTACCTGGGAGTGTGATCCTCCATTTGCCACCATGGGCTGGCATCCACTGTCTCAGGGGATACTATCTATACAGAGCGCATGTATCATGTGCGGTGCAACCAAAAACTGCGTATTTCGTGGCTTACCTCAAAACCTTTGAGCAAGCTCCTAAAAGCTTCATTTAACCCGTTTGTGGCGGAGGAAATTTTCTCCAACACCGTACCCATTAGTGTACGGTGATCCTCTGAGAGAGCAGCTGACTCCAGGAGGCCCGTAAGTATGTTCGGCCGGACACCAGACTCTCCTCGATCCTTCTCATTGCCCGCCACAGGAGCCGCACGCGCTTGGCTCGGGGCGGTCGAAGTGTTAGCTTCCGGCCCCATTGGATCTGGACTCCTCCATGACGATACCTCAGGGTCGCCTGCCCCACGAGGTGGAGAGGTAGGTGGGGTCTCACTCTCCATCATCTCCGGAAGAAGATCCCTCGAGGATGAAACCTCTTGAGATGAACTGCTAGCCGGACTGCAAAAAGTAGGTCCTGGTTATTACCCTCAGAGAAAAAGCAATAAGCTTCTTGTTTATTAAACTTACAGCTTGGTGGAGGGCTGGCCTGTTAGCAGGCACTGTGCGATAAGAACGCCCTTTGGGGCAGGGCCCTTTGGTGAAGTTTTCTTCCCTTGTTTAGGTGCCCCCGTTTCCATGTCTTTGGAAGCGGCCCTCTTCTTCCTGCGGGGGGAGGAAACCTCAGATTCACCTCCCCGATTCTCCTCCTCCGTGGAGACATTAATTCCCCCTGTTCGGATGCACAATGTGTGAGGCTCACCCTCGGCTTCCCCACTCTTCCCTTCATCTTTCTCCGATGGCACTTGTCTTAGCGCCCGCTCAAGCATCCTGGCTATTGCCGGTCCGGGTGGGCCTTCGGGAAGCGGGGTCGGACACCTGATCCTCTCTGCCTTACTAAGCCAATCCTGGTCGCGGACAGTATTCAGAACAATGCTATGACAAATATAAGCCAAGTGTTCGGTTATAGGGTTACTTACTTGGGTATCTGGGTGATTGCAGCTCAGGCCCGCATCCTCGGTGGTGTCCGGACAACTTATAAATTCCTTCGGGCGTCATGCCGAAGAAGTGCTGAATGGTTCGCGGACCCTCTGGATTGAACTCCCACATCCGGAGAGGTCGACGTTTGCACGGCAGGGCCAACCAAACTAGCATTACCTGGATTATTTTGACAATACTAATGTCCCTCTCGAGGAGCTCCCGAATGCGGCTCTGCAACATCGGTACATTGTTTGCAGGCCCCCATTTCAGTCCCACGTTGGCCCATAATGCCAGTTGAGGCGGAGGGCCCGAGCGGAAGGCGGGGGCGGCCGCCCACTTCGAGCCTCGGGGAGCTGGGACGTAGAACCACCTCCGCTGCCATAGATCAGATACCTCCGGGAAGGAGCCTTCGGGCCACGGGGCATCGGCGTTCCTGCTTATTACAGCGCCCCCGCACTCTGCATGTCGCCCCTCAATCATCTTCGGCTTCACATTGAAAGTCTTGAGCCATAGCCCAAAGTGGGGGGTGATGTGGAGGAAGGCTTCGCACACGACGATAAACGATGAGATGTGTAGGATGGAATCTGGAGCTAGATCGTGGAAATCTAGCTCGTAGTAGAAGACACTACAAAAAAAAGACACATCCGTGACATTTTGGGTCGAACGAATTTTTTTCCTGTCATACATATGACGCTTCTATGACGATAATTGTGACAAAACCTGGTATCATCATAGATGTGGTGGGCTCCTACTTCTATGACAAAAAATCATGACAGAAAATGGGCTTTTCATCCTGGGCGGGCCGGAGACGCAGCTGCATGACATTCTTTGGGCCGTCCATCATGGAAAAAACCATGGTAGAAGCAAGGGGGAGGAAAATTTCGAGGAGTTGTTGGTTACGGTGGGAGGTCGGGGGCGGAGCGATGCGCGTTTCTCTCGTACGTACGCGTGTGTGTGCGAGGCATTGGCTCTAACTGAAGTCGAGCGAGGCATTGGGCTCTAACTGAATCCGAGCGATTGCACTGCAGGCTACGCGTTACTGAACCCGAGCGATCGATCGATGGCTGTTAACTGAACCCGATGGAGCGATTCCTTCGCTACTGCTGCTAACTGAAGCCGATCTATGCTGCCTCCGGGATGAATAGTGAGCATTGCGGGGGGAGGGGGGGTTGGATGAACAGTGAGCGGTGGCGTTGCCTCTGGATGAACAGGAACCCGTGGTGTGGAGGGCTGGATGAACAGTAGATGGTGGAGGGGTGACCGTGGAGGGGTGGTTGAACAGGACCCCGTGGTGTGGAGGGCTGGATGAACAGTAGACAGTGGAGGGGTGCCCGTGGAGGGGTGGTTGAACAGTAGCCGGTGGAGTAGCACGCGGTGGAGGCTGGATGAACAGGAGCCCGTGGAGGCTGGAGGAGGTCGAAGGTAGCCCGTGAAGGCTGGAGGAGGTCGACGGTGGAGATGAATAGTATCCCATGGAGTCTCGTTTTGCGGTACGCCACACCCCCCCCCCCTCCGTTTCGACCGTAGCGCTCCAACACAAATCCGTTTCGTCCATTTTGCGGTACACCACACCCCTCCCGATCAACAGGACCCCCGTTTCGACCGTAGGAGGTCCGTTTCCTCCGTTTTGCGGTACGCCAGGCCCCTCCCGATCAACAGGACCCCGTTTCGAACGTGGCCGGTCGAACACAAGGCCGTTTCCTCCGTTGTGCGGTATGCCAGGCCTCGTTTCCATCGCCTGTTCCATCCAAACCCTCCCGATGAACACGACCACGCATTCCGTTCCGACCCAGCCAGTTGGCTCCCCATGAACACGACGACGACGCTGTTTCTCCGTTCCGACCCAGCCATGTACATATGCGCGAGTAGGCATTAGAGACCCTGCCCGTATGTACATACGTGGCCGTATTTTCTTTCTTCCACCCTCGCCGATGTACGTATGTGTACATGCTACGTGCGCGCCTCTACTACGACACGTGCGCGCCTCTACATCGACCAGTATGTACGTACACGTTCGTGACCAGGATGATAACGCTACGTACGCTTTGACCAGGTGGGTCCCGACTGTCGGGCACTTCCTTGCCTGCGAAGATGTAGCTGGTGGGTCCCAGCAGTCAGGGGGGCGAATCGGTTTTTTTTGCCCGGACGCACTTCCTTGCATGCGAAGGTGTAGCTGCTGGGTCCCAGCAATCAGTGGGGGCGAATCATTTTTTTTGCCCGGACGCACTTCCTTGCGTGCGAAGGTGTAGCTGCTGGGTCCTAGCAGTCAGGGGGGCGAATCGTTTTTTTTTGCCCGGACGCACTTCCTTGCGTGTGAAGGTGTAGCTGGTGGGTCCCAGTAGTCGGGGGGTGAATCGTTTTTTTTCGGACGCACTTCCCTGCGTGCGAAGATGTAGCTGGTGGGTGCAGTCAGGGGGGCGAATCATTTTTTTTTGGATGCACTTACTTGCGTGCGAAGATGTAGCTCGTGGGTCACAGCAGTCAGGGGGCGAATCATTTTTTTCGCAAAATACGGTGGCCCGTTCGGTGGGTCCCCGCTGTGAGGTGGAGGAATAATTATTTTGAGCGTAATAAGAAGGCACTTCCTTGGCACTCCCGTGGACCCAACTGTCAGCCTTTCCACATACAGTCCATGTCCGATGGAAGTCGTTCCTTGACCACGTTGACCACGCCGCGCTGAGAGCACCACAGCGGTGGACGACGGCGAGGCCTAGGAAGGGGATGACATGGAGCCGGGGAAGACACGGCAGTGGATGCACACGTGGAGAGGAGTACGAGGGTTCACTGGTTCGGCTGCGCTACCGTCACTGCAGAATAACAGGGGGTGTGGGTCAGTGGGTGAGTGGAGGGATAGCCTGGCCAGCGGTGGGAGTAGTAGGGGGCGGTGAGGCCTCCGTGGCAGCACAGCCGGCCACGGGAGGCAGGAGCAGGCGGCACGACCGACGCTGCTTTGGGCGGCTGGAGCAAGAAGACCAGAGGTTGAAGAAGCACGACGGCCGTTGGATGGACATCGTACGGTCACTGCAGCTAGAATTGTTTATATTGACTAAGTTGACAAAGCCCTTGGTACGTCAACTTAGTAGGCCCACAGGTCAGCTTTTGAAACGGTGCGCCCCAGATGTCAGGGGGATGAATCATTTTTTCGGCGGGTGAAGCTAGAATATCCGAGATTGAAGAAGAAGCACGGCATCCGTTGGATGGACATCCAACGGCCACTGCTGCTACAACCGTGTGTTGACTATAAGTTGACAAAGCCTTGCATACCCGTCAACTCTCTTTTTTTAGGGGACGCGTCAACTCAGTAAGGCCAGAAGTGTGTGGCAGAGAACTTATAGCCCATTTGAGATTTGTAAGAATGTGTAGCCCATTTTTGAATTCTAATGGAATTTACTACATCCCATTTACAGTTTGTTAAAAGTACAGCCCATTTCAACCAACCGTTCAAAACAGAATTCAATAAAATTTCCCACATTTTGATGGGATCCGAATATTTTTATCCCGAAATTTTAGTCAGATTAAATACAATTTCAATATAAATTTATATTGTGTAAGAATCCAACAAAACATTCCGCTCGAAACAATTAATGAAATTAAAATTTTCAATATTCCAAAAGTAATATTTTATAAAGTAATCACTGTTTGGTGCATTTTTTTATAGTTACTACCTAGTTTTTATAATTACATCCCATTTATTATTTCTTAAAGCCCATTTTCTTGTTAAGCCTAATGCATCCCTCCTAGGAAAGATTTGTAGCCCAGCGGGGTGGAGAATAACAACTTGACCTTGCCTGGGTATTCCTAAAAAAGTATAGCTGGGCTAGCCATTTTCAGCTTGAAAAAAAATAATATCTGGGCTGGATAGCTGGCCTGGGCTAGACGGGCCACAGCCGGCCTAGTTAATACCTGCAGCGATGTTTTCGTTGTTGTTCAGAGGAGAAAAAATAATATCTGGGGTAAACATCGAAAAAGTCTACAGTGCTCACACCTCAAAAACACAAATACTACTCGAGCTGCTTGGTCCCAGCTGTCGGTCGCTTCTTGTGCAATTCTCTCGTTTATTGACTACTCCCTCCTTTCCGGTTTATAATGCTCAATTCAAAAATCTCACCAATCAAGGTAGATGGCGAGTGGTGGAATACTTTTTCTAGTTTTGCAAAATCACCTAATTAATGCTCTTGGTATCCTCAAAAAATTATGTTTATCAATGCATTAATTGCAATGCATGCATGCATAAAGTATATGCATTGGTCAATTTTCTCTTAATACTAGCATGCAATGATTTAATGCACCTTGGAATCTGAACATGTGATGGAAAACAACCAAATTGAGCCTTATAAAATGGAAAAACTAAAATTTTGAGATAAGCCCTATAAACCGGAAAGGAGGGAGTACATAGGTAGACAATGGTGTGGGACCGTGATGTCAGGAAACCAGGAGGAAGCAAAATAAATTATAGTTATATATATATATAAGGAGGCACTTGCGTACGTGAGGCTATGGACCTGGTGGGTCCCCATTGTCATCCTATCCAAGTAAAGTGATCTCCTCGCCCGCGCGCACTTTTCGCCCGAAACAGTAAGCACCGGCCGCCCCGCTTCCCGGTGCAGGCTATTGCTCTGCCTTCCAACGACACAAGTGTCGTCCGTCCATCCGTCTACCGCACACATTAATGATACGTGGTTGCCGAGGCGGCTACTCCGGCGTCACACGTCCGTCCCTCCGCCCGCCCACCATTGCTATATGAACTGCTGCGCCGGCCATAGCCGCAGTCATCCGCATCTGTTGCCTTTCTCCTATCCACACCACTACTGCCCACCATGGCTTCCTCGCGCTCCAGCGCTCTTCGGGACGGGCGGATGACGGACCACAAGGAGATAGCAGCCATTGCTGCCGACCGGCTGGCCGGCAGGCAACCGGAGGACGATGACGTCCCAATGGAGAACATGGTAGTCGATGATCCGGCGCCAACCCCCTCCTCCGCGCCATCCTTGCCGGTGCATTGCATCATGACCATCGGCGAGCCCGTGCCCAATATATGCACAGGGTGAGGCAGATGCGTGAGGAGCAGTTCTGGGAGGCGCAGGCCGACACCGCCTACAACCACCATCTCCTCCAGGAGCACCTGCAGGCAGAGGAGCAGATCACCGCGGAGCAGGCAGAGCAGGAGGCGTTGCTCGACTCGTACCGCTCCGCCCGCAAGGGCCGCCTCGAGCGCTGGCGGTACCGAATGCGGGGGGCGGAGGCTGCGGCCGCCTACAAAGAGGCTAGCAAAGAGGGCGATGAAGCGAGCGAGGCGCTGTTTGGCGAGATCGAGGACGAGGCAGAGGACAATGCCGGCTACGACGAGTCCCCGCTCCATTGGCGTCGACAACGCCCCGCGGCGCCAACAACGAGGCAGAGGACACCGCCGGCTCCGCTGAGGCCCCGCCCCGCCAACAACGAGGCAGAGGAAATCGCCGGCTCAGTAGAGGCCCCACCCTACCGGCAACGTGGGGGAGGATTTCCACCGCTCCGCTGAGGCGCCGCCCGCCGGCAACGAGACAGAGAACATCGCCGGCTCCGCCGAGGCCCCACCCCGCTGCCAACGAGGCCGAGCCACACAGAAAACGAGGAAGAGTAGAACATGGTAGGTCGCTGCCACTCGGGTCCAAGTAAGGCCACCGCTGCTACCCTCCGGTTGAAGCCAAGCTAGGCGGGTTGACCATTGATGGCCGGTTAGCTTCTTGGCAGCGACGTGGAGTCGGAGAGCTGCGCTGGAGAAGAACACTGCTTCTACTTAACTGCTGGTGCAGTTGGCTGACTGACACGTGGGCCCAACATGCCACATGTCAGTTATGCAACTGCACCTGCAGTTAAGTCACTGAAGCTTCTGTTCGGCTCAGCGGGACACAGGTGGGTAGCTTCGGTTAATTAATTATACCTCCAGCGCACCCCTTTTTAGTTTTTTTAGAAAAGGAGGATGACCCCCGGCCTTTGCATCTAGGAGATGCATGCAGCCACAAACACCCCTTTTTAGTTGAAGAATGTATGAAATGTAATTAAATCCGACATGTTTATATGAAATCCGATCGTGTATGAATGAATTTATTTCGATTAGTTCGAATTCCTGTATCACTGGCATTGGATGAACATGCAAAACAATACGTACTAGCATTATTCCCAGGGTGATCACCTCGTTTGCAGCAGTTTCACATGTACTCCCTCCGGTCCTTTCTATACAAGTTTTGTCTGCAGTCAAAATATCTCTACTTTGACCAATCTTATACAAAAAAGTATGCACTTTCACAATGTGCGAAGTAAAAAGGAATAGAAGGAGTACAAAGAGTTTGAGCAGCTTTTTAGCATTTTTGTACATTGCAATCAAACACACAGGGCTGGCAATTCATAGAGAACATTCAAAACAATCGATGATTATGCATCTCAGCGACTCACATGTTAGAGGCGATATTTACTTCACAACTAAAGAATAAAGAAAAAATTGATCGACGCTACTGACAGCAAGGGCGTCCCATTCAAAAATATCAAATGTGTGTCTTAAAATCAATGAGAAAAATTTGACAATGTTGTCCCATTCCACAATATCAAATGCCTACGATTGTGGAATGGGCAGGGTTTGCCATCACTTTGGACATTGACATGGCACCTCGTGCTAAATAAACCAACTGTTCTTTTTGTGCAGTTCCACCAAAATCAACCAAATTCACGTGTAGCTTGTATGGTTTCGCCCTTATATATTGCAACGCCTTGAACTTATCGGCACCTCCTTTCTTGTGGTGGAAATGAATGATTCAATGTATTCATGAACATTTTGTGCAGTTCCCATTGAAATCAAGCCGATCACCCCTGTTTGCACAAATACAAAAAAGTGATTAGTATAAAGCAAAATGTACTATGAATTGACAGTTTAAATAGGCACCTACATGGTCCATGTAGAGCACACTTTTAGAAAAATGGAACTCACCAGAAAGAATCCTAGAACAACATTGTACTCGCGCATCACAGCAAAAAAATGGAGATTTGTCAGTCCTTCTGAGCTGAAGTTAGTTTGGTCTTGTGGGGAGTAATGTAACCATCCTTCAACTGCTCCTTCTGATGAGAATCCTAGAACAACATTGTACTCGCGCATCACAGCAAAAAAATGGAGATTTGTCAGTCCTTCTGAGCTGAAGTTAGTTTGGCCTTGTGGGGAGTAATGTAACCATCCTTCAACTGCTCCTTCTGATGAGAAGATACAGTGCTTCTTCATCCTGGCATAATCGGAACTAGTCACTTCACGTACTCCATATTCTTCTTCAGAGGAAGATGATCCTATTGTGCAAAGACAAGAGGACAACTAAATGCTAGCATCCCTATTTGCTCGAAAAAAGGAAAGGAAATATTTAAAACAGCACAGATGAAGCACTTCTCAAGGACAATACCACTTTTTCATGACAGTATCTAAACAGTAGCACAACGCTAATAGAGATGACAAAGCTCAATCATATGGATGAATTAGTGGGCGAGTACCAACCTTTGTCAGGAGGCTGATTGTGTAGAGCATACAGATGAAGCACTTCTCCGGAACCATCTGTTGCTATCTACTATGGTGGCCATGCTTACTATATCTTTTTGTGCAGTTCCACTAAAATATATGGTATCTTCAAAGAAGATCCCTGTTTGCACAAGTAGAGATAATTACGTATGGCATCAAATCAGTGGCAAAACAATTGCTCGTTCCAGCCATAGCAATAAATTAAGATGCAAAACTATATCATTACTTGTGTCATCACAGTTCCAGTGCTTCATTACAGCACCGGGAGTTGATTTTTGTTTTTCTTCCGCTTGTTCTTCCCCTTCATCACTTGGTTCAATAACAGACAAGCTTCGCCTTCAATGTAAGATTTGGCATGTCAATTAGGGAGCACAAGTATAGTACTAAACTTAATTTTCTGATGAAAGTGGCAAAATACAGGCCAGCAGTTGTGAAATATCCTTATCTTACCTCAATGGGATATTACGGTGCACATACAGATTGGAAGTCTTGTCTCCATTTGTGCAGTTCACTAAAATCAAGCAACATTATCGTACAAGTAGCACAACATATGAAAGCACACTGCAGAATCATGTGAAAGAAGGCTAGTACTGACCTCTCATGATGCGGAATTCAAACAACTCACAAGAAGAAGATCTGAACCAAATTCGCCTTAACGGATAGGAAGTAAGATCTCCTCTTGTGCAGTTCCACTAAGATCAAGCAATCAAGCAACGTTGTCGGTGTGACATTTTGGTTGAACTGCACAAAACAGTCTTAAAACAAAAGTGTTTTGTGCAGTGCAACAAAAGGTCACAATGGCAACGAGGTGAAGTAGATAACCCTGTTTACACAGAGGTGCAAAGGAAACAATTAGTGGTCAATAACGGTGGATGACACAGAAGCCAACAAAAAGAAGCATCTACCTTATCGAAATGGGAAAGAAAGCAAGACAGTAGCATTTCTCAAACGGTGGCATTGATTAATATTAACATAGAGATTATATTAACAATAAAATTCGTTAAACATGTAATTTGCTTTTAACTGTGGCATTGCATCAATTTTCCAGCGGCATTATTAGAGGGTGTTTGTTTACAGGGACATTTTGGTGTAGGGACTAAAAAAACTCCGTGTCAGTCACATCTAAACCAAACAGGAGGGACTTTTCGGGACTAAAAGTGGGCATTTGGGACTAAAGAAAGAAGACCCCGAGGGAGTCTTTTTGGGACTTTTTCCAACAGTTGCCCCTGCCACGCATCGCACCTTGTTTCTATTAGTTCATTACTAGGGGTAACATGGTCTTTTATCATGTCATTTAATAACCTCTAGTCCATGTTTAGTCCCTGGAACCAAGCAGGTAGGGACTAGGGAGTTTTTAACCAAACAGGGCCATAGATTAACAACAGCTAATGAGTTGCACGGGACAGTGGACGCACCAGCACCATGTGCATCTACCGATGTACTGTGGTCATGCACAGTCTGTTGCAACAAAGAACAAACAACCAAGGAGCATATTTGTGTTGGTGCCAGTTTTGTTATCTTTAGACACCTTTCCCTATGTGAGCGCAGCAAATCTAGTCCTGCTCAAACTCTACAGCCTTGTCCCTTCCTTTCCTTTTTGAACTAGTACTTTCGCCCCTTTGTTTCCTCTTTGAACCACGTCCTAGATTTATGCGATACAACTTTCCCCACTACTTTCCCCCATTCCTTTCCTCTTTGAACCACGTCCTAGATTCATGTTATACAACTTTCCCCCTTCATTTCCTCTTTGAACCACGTCCTAGATTCATGCTATATACAAATTTTCCCACTACTTTCCCCCACTCCTTTCCTCTTTGAACCACGTCCTAGATTCATGGTATACATGCAGCTAGAGCAATGCATGTGGAGTAAGTAAAATATACATTAAGGTTCTTGGGGCGCGGTTCAGTGGGCAACGGGACGGCGGCGAAGAAGAAGGGTCGGAGGCCCTCCCGCGCCGCCGCTGGGTGGAAAGTGAACAACAGCATCGGTAGTGGATTCCCTCCCTCACCGACGGCGACAGCGTTAAGCCTCCTTCCCTTCCCGGCGGACGGATCCTGCCGGCTCTTTGAGCAGCAGTGAGGGGAGAGAGAGGCCAACGAAGTCTTGTTTAGATCTGGAGAGGGCGAGAGAGTGTGAAGAGAGCAACTACAAGCGCTGAGGATCCAGCGGGAGAGGGCGAGAGAGTGTGAAGAGAGCAACTACAAGTGCTGAGGCTCCAGCGTGTATATATATACTGGAGAGAGAGTGTGAAGCGTGCAAACCCTAGAAAACATTTTGACCAGTCAAAGAATCCTCCTGGCAAAAATTATGCTCAAGTGTAGTTATCGAACCCGAGACCTCAAGTTTGATGAGCGAACAGGCTAACCAGCTACACAACCCTCCCGTTATGTTCAACGAGAGGAAAATAACCTTTTATACATTCCTGCATTCGTGTGACAGGCATGCCGTGTTTTTTTGTGTGTGTGTGTGTGGGAGTCATTAGGATTTCAATCATAATCGTGTCATGTGGCTTTGGTGGTAAGACTATCCACAGTGGTGCAGAAATAATGCAGCCTTAGTCACCTTACCTCTCTCCACGTAGTACGTTGGGTCCCACCAGTCAGAGGGTGAAACAAACAAATTAATAAGAAAAATTAAAAGCGCCAGCGGTGTATCTTACTACCTCACACATCTCGCTACTGCTCGGGAACACTGTCCAATTGATCCCTCTGTTCGCTCACGTACTATTTTAAGTGAATCCTTATTATAACATGCACACAAATTTTGGGCACTTGTATTCGACTTAAGTCAGTGTGCCACCGTATCTCGTATACTTACTACTCCCTCCGTCTAGGTGTAATAAGTCACGTTAGAAGGTGCAACGGGACCAAGGTGCGTGCGTGTGCGTGTGTGTGTTTAACAGCATGTGTGTGTTAGAGAGTGCGACAGATCGACCTACTCCTACAGAGATATGGTGTGTAGTGTACGATTTTAGCCGCGAGAGTCGGTGCATCCTCTCGTTTCCGGGCGTGTCCGGTAGGGACATGCCGACAGCTGCCACGCCCGCTCCTGACCAGCCTGGCCCACCCAAAGCCCCTCCACCGCCCGCGCGCGCTTCCCGCCCGAAATGGTCAGCGCCGCTCCAAAGAATCGGTGCCGCATTCATGCCCGGGCAGAGCGGACGCGACCTCTCACTGGCGCAAGAGTGATGGTTGCTTCGTCCGTCCAACTTACTGCTGGGTCTATGTGATTTGACAGCTCATTGGTCTTTATTACTGAGGTGGTAGGACTGCTGGATGTCCCACGCTTTCGGCGAAAGGAGGTAGTAGATTACAATTTTCTCCACTCTTACAGAGGAGGAGTGCAAGAGCAGTGAAAACACGCAGGCTCAGTGATTACATGGCCCACCTCACACTATCACCGTGCGACACCTAACTCTTTACATAGTATTCCCTCCGTTCCTAAATATTACTAGATGAGTCCCCGCTCATTGCCGCGGAACAGCGGTATATCTCTCTGCGCAAAATTATTGGTTTCATAGAACTAAAAAAAATCTATAACCGCATGACAAATGTGGTAGCCAAACTAACTAAACTCCCATCATCATTTAGATCATCCCACATAAGGAAAAAAGATCAGCCAACTCCTACTGCATAATGGGATTATATTTTTCTTTTTGACATGTTAATGGGACTTAAAAGCTCACTTACATGCATGCTACCGGTGCATGCTTGCATGCAGACATGTTGATGTGATTTAAAACCCACTCACATGCATGTGCCACGGTATTTCTGCATGCTTGCATGTGGCTTAGTGCGGAGCCTCTCAGCGTCTAGATCAGATGGCTATTATGACAGATTTACTTCATCTAACGGCTACGTCAATTTTGATGATGTGGCTCAAGGAGAGGATAGAGAATTCCTAGTAGTGGGGGCTAGCTATTACTAGTAGATAAGTCTTTGTAGAGATTCCACTAGGTGAACTACATACGGAACAAAATGAATGAATCTACACTTAAAATGCATCTATATACATCCGCATGTGGTTAATGGTGAAATCTCTACAAAGACTTATATTTAGGAACGGAGGAAGTACTAGTATAGTACTAGTACGTACTGTAATTTATCAGCGAGATAAATTTGTACAATGCTATGAAGCTTCCAGCTCCTGTTACATGTATCTTGCGTCCAAGGTTGCCCGTTGCAACATTTCATCAAATACAAAGGAGACTAACATGCATGCTATTGCATCTCAATGATTGACAGATCATAGCAAATATGTACTCCCTCCGTTCCAAAATAAGTGTCTCAACTTTGTGCAAACTTTAGTACAAAGTTGTACTACTACTAAAGTTGACACTTATTTTGGAACAGAGGCAGCTAAAGAAAAAAACGATCCATGCAGTCCCTAGCCCTTGAACCGTGAACCCTGACCAGGCTTCAATTTGCTGGCAACGTTCGAGCTTCCTAATAAATGAAGTTTGCAACCTTTTGACCATCGGATCATTTTGTGCAGTTTCACCAAAATCGAGATGAGCATCCCTGTGGCAAAGAAATTGAAGAAGCGTGATTAGAATAAGATTACTAGGACTAGTTGATGAGACATAAACTCATCACAAATACAGTACGTAGAAGCCAGTAGAGGTATCAGGTATGTGCGGGGCAAAGAAGTAGAGAAATATCCACAGGGAGTGATGTGGGCAGCTGGAGCAGTGGTGCAAGCCGGCTGTAAAGGGAGTTGTACCTGAGGGACGTAGCTCGACCTTGAGGAGGGCGGCGGGAGGCGGCAACTGCCCACGTCGCGGCAGTGAGCAAGGGACGAAGGCAACCTCACCGGCTTTGTGAGAGAGAACGGCGGGGACCCCTGATCGGGACGTGCCGACAGTGGGTTTTCGCCGTCGGCGACGGACACCGCATCTACACTAAGCATCCACCCCTTCCCCAAGCGGACGTGATCCGCCGGGATGTTAGAGATGTGGCCACAGTCGTTTTGTGCGAGAGAGTGTGAAGAGAGCAACCCCAGCAAGCAACCGTGTAGGCTGGCCCGTCCTGACTATGTATATAGTGGAGCGGTTTCCTTTTCTCTCCATATGAACCTATCATATTGCGTACGTGCCACTGAAGAAAAAAATATATTTATAAATGACGCGGCACCTACTACTCGTTCTCCTATAACCTTGCGCTTGGCATCTCCAAAATATTAACCTTGCGATTGGCTCTTCGCCTCTTCGGGAAGTCGAGCAATAATGGTAGTGCAGTATATATCGTTCTGGCTATATGAGACCGAATGAATTGCTGCACGTCCACCACGTGGGCGAGGGTCGAGGGGCGAGGGAGAGTGCTACTACATACGGAGCAAAATGAGTGAATGTACACTCTAAAATACGTCTATATACATCAGTGTTTGGAGTATGTACTAGTAGTTCATATTGAAATCTACTAAGGACATATATATTCCAAACAATATGATATAATCTCTATAACCAAGGTAGTAGGGACGAGTAGTAAACGGAGGGAGTAGTAAATTTTTCTCCTCGTCCTGCGAGCCACCGCGCGCATGGGCGAGGGAGGAGCAAGCTTCACCTCATCCTGCGAGCCACCGCGCCCGTGGGCGGGGGAGACGGCGTACTAAGCAAGCTTCTCCTCGTTCTGCGAGTTGACGGGACACATCAAAAGTACTCCAGTGTATAGAGCCTTGCCTCTAAGGTAGGCCCCACATGGTTTGCCTCTTTTTTTAATTTAACATAACGCGTCAAGTCGCAATTTGTTTGTTCACCCGTGGTAGACGATCCTCCCTCCACCAAGTGGACAACCAGTACACGTGCCAAATTACCACGTGGGCTGCCTTTTTCGTACAGAAATGAGCTCCACCGTGTACCCGCGCGGGTGTGGTTGGGAAAGAGACGGGAGTACGTGCGCCGTGCATGCACCTCTTCTCTTCGTGCATGTCCCCCACCTACGTGGGTGTGTGTGAGAGATACAAACCGCGTTCGTGAGTGTTTTTTGTTTTGTGGTGGGGGTGGGGGTGGGGTGGGGGTTGATTTCGTGAATTATTTGTGGGAATATGTGTCGATGACATCTCAAACAAAATTTTGCATGCAATGTGTGTGAAATGGAGGCCTATCCATATCATACATAGAGGGTCGGGCAATCCACGAGAAGAGAGGGAGGGGTCATAGCTATCGATAGAGTCGAAGAGAGGATCAAGTACGGGTGGGTGCGAGATCGATGAAGAGAGCCATCGAAATTGCGTGTGTGTGTGTGCAAGTCAAAGATATAGGGCGACTGGCCTACCGGAACGTTAGAGGGCACATGTCAAGTTTGTGTGTGGCAGGGAGACATGACTAGAGCGCTTGATGTATCGGTGTGTATGGGGGGTAGGGGGTGGGGGAGGGGTAGGCAGAGGCCTAACTATAGAGGTAGAACGACTCGTATATGTGTTGAGAAGGAGAGACCCAGCTATGTCATGAGGGAGATCGGTCGACATCCATACATAACTGAAGGACGGGAAATATGATGGGACAGAGAGAGAGAGGAGAGAGAGAGGGAGGGAGAGGGAGGGAGAGGGGTAGAGTGCTGGATGGGTGATGGAGTTGCTTCTCAGAGATGTTGGGAGAGGCCTACTAGACAAACTGAGGGTGGAACTGCAATGTTATCAATAAGAGTGGGGATGTGTTTCTGTGTGTGCCTGTGCGTGATAGATCTGTCGGGACGCATCCATGGATGATGAAGGGGAACCATGTGTTTGGTAAGCAAACCTAACTAGATCGGTAGATCAATTGTTGTTTGTCGGAGGAAGGGAGAGACACAACTAATGAGGTAGATCGATCGATGTGTGGGTAAAAACGAGTTATAAGGACCTAGCTGGCTATATGTATAGCGAGAGATCGGTCGGTGTACGTCCATTTGTTAGAGGCAAATAAGGCCCAGCGAGACGGATAGACAGAGAGAATGGAGCTAGGAGGTGGTGCGAGAGGCCCAACTACTAGCTGGATAGGGGGAGGAGTGTGCGGTTGTGAGATCGATTAAAAGAGGGGTGAGAGTTTACACGTGTGTCTGACCATATGAGAGACACGAGGCAAGGACACATAAAGGAGGAGATTGAAGCTGTGTGTGTATGCTGTAGGCAGGCATCGCTGGAGAGGTTTATCGATCGGTGTGTGTCGGAAAGGAGTTGTGGAGACTCTGGGAGAACGACCTAAAGGAAAAAATGAATGTGCCCGGTGGATAGAATGCCGAGGGAGGGGGAGGGCGAGGAGGGCGTGTGCATGCACGAGAGAAAGTTAGTGGTAGCTACAAAGGTTAGAGGACTGTGTGGGTGTAAGAGACTAACAAAGATCATAATTTGATATGAAAGCGGATTCATATATTTGAATAGGAGATCATAGTGTTTTAAACATTGCATGCATGAATATAGCGGTGATACACGTGCTGTGCACATGTTATACCATAATGTGATAATGCATGGCGTTTGCAACTCACAGCTAAATGCCGAACAATCTAAACCATACTATACATCAAACAATCTCACATTTTATTTGAATTTGTGATAATGTGCGGCGTTTGCAGCTTACAACTAAATATCGAGCAATCTAAACAATACTATATATCGAACATTCTCACATTTTATTTGAATTTGTGGTAATGTGTGGTGTTTGCAACTCACATCTAAATACTTGTAGGCGTAGGGGGCGGGGCACCATACATAACGTGATAAACACATTATACATATGAGACATGGTTTAGATTATGAAGATCTAGCTAGAGCTAGAAATGTAATGTGATTTGAAATCAAAATAAAGTGGATTCAAAAAATCTAGTTCGAGTTCATATAGTACACATAGTTCATATGTAACTCGATACTGATCATGTGGTGTGCTGTGAAGATAATACACAAACGATGGTTTAACTTGACAATAATGATGATTGTAGATCTTATTAAAACAGAGAAACAAATTCAAATGCTTTGACTTCACAACAATCATTACTGTAGATCTTATTCAAATTTAGTTCATATTGAAGCGGTAGTATATACGTTTGGAATGCACTAAAACGTTCATTTGAGTAGTAGGTTGCATGCATTATACACGTAGCGAAATATTTTAATTGAACATAACATGAATTCAAAGTTTTGAATGACATTTGTAGTGCGCATTGATTTGGTACAGTACACGTTAGGCTTGTCCGGAAATTTCAACCCGCGCCTTGTTAGCCCGAAATATTTAAGATATATCTTTGTCTCGTTGTGCTCCGACAACTCCCTCCATCTCAACCCGCGCCTTGCTATTCCGAAATTACAACGCGCGCGAAAACTCCCATCTCCTGTGAAATCCCGACACGCGAAGTGCCCGTGGTACCCCTGAACCGAAAGAACCGCCTCAAATCGGTGGGGGGGTACTTTCGTAACTTACCCCACATTTCGGACAAGCGCGTCTCTAAGCCATGGTTCCCCACTGCCATCCCATCCGCCCAACCATTCGTACACCGAGGCCGCGATAACCCGCGGCGAAACCCCACACCCTGCTCCGTCCGCCACCCAGTCGGAGCTTCTTCCCCGACGATGTCGTCCACAGCAACACCTGACGTCCCTCATCCACCGTACCGGATGAGGATCCGTCGTCGATCTCATCGTCCCGCCGGTTCAGCCACCCGTCCTCCACCTCCAAGGAGCTGCCCCGACGTTCCCCTCGTCTTTCGCGCCACCTCCATTCCCACACCGCCGTCTTCACCTGCACCACCGGAAGAGCATCATCATCACCGTTTCCTCGGATGAAACTGCGGCCTAATCGGCGCCACCAAAGAGGTTGTACACTAATCGCCGCATTTTCTTCTTGATTCGATCTCACGGTGCTGCGGGCGCTCGGTCCCGAGCTGACACGGTGCGGCTCCATCCACGGCGGCGTCGCCGGCCACTTCCTCCACGGCGTCGCTCCCTCGGCGGCGACGTCCACATCAGTAGGAGCTGCTGCTGCTTTAGCTCTCGCTCGCGCTGCTGCTCTGCTCTTGCTCTCGGTCCCCTGCCTGGTCTGCTCTTGCTATTGCTCTTGCTCGCGCTGCTGCTCTCGCTCTTGCTCTTGCTTGCGATGCTGCTCCGATTTGGCTACACTTCAGTCGACTGAATCGACTTTTGGGTCAGTCGATTTCCAAGGGGTGGGCTCGCCTGGGTGAAGGAAGAACCAGCCGCAGCGGGGAGGGGGGCTCGCCGGAGAGGTACCCCACTATCTATCTTAGGGTTCAGGATGGGGGCGGTGGTCGCCGGCGGTGGCGGGGCGTTGGCGGGGCGGTGGCGTGGGGATCGCCGGAGAAAAAGCTCGGCACGGGGGGGGGGCCTAGAGGGATGGCCGGGGCGGCGGCGGACCGGCGGTGGGGAGTGTTTTCGGGGCGGGCGGGGCGGCGCACCGCCGGCCGCGGGCGGCGGGGGGCTGCTGTTTGGCCGGTGGTGGCTGGCGGCTCAGGGGGGTGGAGGTTGAAGATGAACCGCAGGCCCTTGATTTCGTATCCAACGGCTGCAAAATCGACTGACCAGAGATGAAAAAGTCAGTCGACCGACGTGTAGCCTCACCTTGCTAGTGCGTTCAGTTTCGACAGCAAAATTCAGTTTCGACAGCAAAATTCAGTTTCGACAGTTAGGTTCAGTTTCGACAGTTAAGTTCAGTTTCGACAGTTAAGTTCAGAGATGAGCGGCTGATGTATTTTACATCTAGCACTTTTTGGTTATGTATTTTACGTCATGTATTGGAGATGCTATTAGAATTCCACTCAGGTTAACGTTGTTCGTTGTCTCTCTTGTCCTGCTTCAGCCTCGGCGTCGTACAACTCACCGGAGCTGCTCCAACGACGAAACCCTCCATCACAGCGGAGCAGTACCTCGGGCTCCATCTCCAGACGCCTAAGATCTTCTTCCCCTCCTCCGATAGCAAAGTCAGCCGGAGCATCCTCACCGGCCACCCAATCACGCTGAGATCAACATGGCTTCGCCAAAGAGGTTGTACACTTGTTGCATCTCTTTTTTACTCTACATGTTATATATATTGTCCACTGAGCACACGGATTTGTTCCTTTAGTGTCTCCTTGAAAGAAAAAACGTAGGAATTTTAATTTTCACTTGTCCTCCTTTTCAAATTCCTATTCATGAAGCACAAGACTAAGAGATAGTAGCATAATAGCATTATAACCGTACATTTTCTTGTGGTTTGACTTAATCTCACCATGCTTCTTTGCATCCTGTGATCTTCCAATTGTTGTGAATCAAACACCCAGATTGGCAGAAATCCTGTGTTTTTAAATTCTCTGTTTTGCACGTGCATTCCTATCCTATTCCTGTCTATTTCCTATCCCTGCATTGTTGGAATCCTCCAATTCAAACGAGCCCTTACAGAATTACTTCTCTTACAGATAGTTGTCAAAGAAAACCTTGCGTGGTTTGTCCCGGTCCTGCTGCGCCGTCGTCCACCCCAGCTCAGCTGCTCCAACGACAGAAGGGTCCAGCAGAGCAGGGATCCGGCCTCCAGACTGTCTTTCGCCGCCTCAGATCTTCTTCCCCGCCGCTGGCAGCCATGAAAACTGCATTACCATCATCAACCGAGCAGATGACCTCGAGGACTACACGGGTCCGCAAGAGAGGTCGCACTCTTTCGTGTCTGCTTACGTTATGCATCGCTTAATATTACATGCTACTTTATCGTCCTGTTCACCGATTAGACTCTGAGTCAGCTCCAAACTAATGGTCAAACTTGAGTTTTTAAATGGTTGTGGGGTACATATCGGGGCCGCTATCAATAGTATCTATCTACTATCTGGTTAATCTCCGGTGTCTACTATGAGTTTCATGTTGGGTGGGAAACAAACAGTAAAGAAGCCATTATCTGTATTTATTAACTGAAGCCATTATCTGCCTGCTATTATTGGTTTTGGGTCTATCCACAGGTTGCTACCATCACTCTGGATTTCTGCATGCACTCCTTACATAATCTCACTATGTTTTATTCCTATGCATGACAGTTATTGTAAACAATGGAACTGAACATGTAGAGCAAAAGAGACGAGCCTTGCGTGGCAATATAATTTCATGCAGACGTCGCTCCATGGTAGGCGCAAAGGCAGCCCCCCTCCACGCATTTCGGATTGTAATCGAGAGGAAGATATCTGTTCTGAGGGGGATTCAGAAGGAGAAGATAACTCCTATTTACCCCCTGAGGTCTTCGCTCTAACTTGGCATGCTGATGTTGGTTATATCATGCATATGGTGTCTTGCATTGCTTACTTTATACATCAAATATGTCATCTGCTTAGTTTAGACATCCTTTGTGCGAATGCCATCTGTTTAGTTTATTCATCGTTTATGTGAATTATGCAACGCCACCTTGTTTAGCCAGGCATCATATATGTGAATTTTGCAATGCCATCCTGCTTAGCCAGTCATCTTATATGTAAATTATATCAGGCCATCTTTTTTTTCGTTACATATTACATTCGTCAACAATGTTAGTACATTCAACTGCTCTTCGTGTGCATCAGCCATTTGACACGGTGATGGCAAATTCTGGAGTGAAAACAAGGTCTTCTGAACAGACTATGCTATCTGACGAAGCGCATATCTCGCTGGTTACGGATAGCTCCTCAGAGGAGGATTCAGAGACAGATGACCAGTCCTATTCCCCCCCCCCCCGAGGTGTATGCTCTAACTTGGCAGGGTTATGTTGCTCATATCGTGCGTATGGTGTCTCGCATTGCTATGCCATTTGATTAGTTTAGACATGCTTTGTGTGAATGCCACCTGTTCAGTGTCTAATTACCATATATGTGAATTATGCATTGCCATCTTGTTGCAAGACATTATATATGTGAATTATACAATGCTATCTTGTTGCAACGGCATTATATATGTGAATTATGCAATGCCAAACTGAAGTGACGGAGCTACAACCAAATAGTTGAGCGGGCCAACGTAAAAGAGAACACACAAAAAATCACAACTTAAGCCATACTACTTGGATGCTACTAGGTATATTAATCTATGCTCACTGTAAACCAGACTAGGCTGTAACGGGAACAAGTCCCTCCTGCATATTCATGAGGAAAAGTCAGCCTCTCATACGCGTTCAGGCTGCTGACGCATGACGCCTCACACTCACCGGGCATAGTAATTTACCTTTTGGCTTTTGGGCAGGGCGGGCCACGGCACGCTTTTGCCTGCACGTAGCTCCGCCGGTGCCATGCTGTTTAGCCAATCATCATGTATGTGAATTATATCATGCTATCATTTTTTTGTATTACGTGTTCCATTTGTCGACAACGTTTGTATATTCAACTACTCTTCCTGTGCATCAGCCATTTGAAGCGGTGATGGAAGTATCTGGAGTGAAAACAAGGTATTCAGAGCAGACAATGCTACCTGCTGAAGCAGACATCTTGCTGGCTACAGAGAGCTCCTCAGAGGAGGATTCAGAGACTGATGACCAGTCCTATTTCCCCCCTGAGGTCTATGCTCAAACTTGGCAGGGTTATATTACCCATGTCATGCATGTTGTCTTGCATTGCTTAGTTTTTACATCATATATAGATTGCCATCTGCTTACTTGCTTACTATATAAATCATATATTTGAATTATATCATGCCATCATGTTTACATAGTACATACACATCATCTATCTGAATTATGGCATGGCAACCCATTTAATAAAGACATCATATAGTTATATCATCTCATCCTGTTTAGTGTTTACAGTCATCATATTTAGAATTATGGCATTCTATCCATGAATGTATGTGAATTATGGCATGCCAACCTATTTAATAAACACATTATATAGTTATGTCATGTCATCCTGTTTACATAGTCTCATATTTTGAACTATGTCTTTCCATCTTTTTTAGTTAGCCATCATAATGTGAAATTGTGTCATGCTATCCTGTTTAGTTAGCCATCATATATGTGAAATTGTGTCATGCTATCCTGTTTGGTTAGACAACATAAATATGAATTATTTCATGCCCTGTTTTATTCCCCACTATCCATTGCACCTGTCTATCATACAATGTCTATACTTTCAATTACTTTTCTTGTTTATCAGCCATTTGAATTGGAGAGCGTGATGGCAGTATCTAAGGGAGTAACAACACGGTCTTCAGAAAAGATAGTGCTACCAGTTGACGCAGATAGAACCATGGTTGTACTTGCCCAAGGACCAGATCCACCACACATAACCCAGACTCTCGCAGATTGTACCCCTACCCAGTTGGACAAAGAACCAGCTACACCCCTTTTAACCCCAATCCCGGTAGATAGTAATCCAGTTCCAGTTGACACAGCACCGTCTCCACCACAGAGCACCCAAACACGAGTGGT
The DNA here is from genome assembly GCF_018294505.1 of Triticum aestivum. NCBI lineage: Eukaryota > Viridiplantae > Streptophyta > Magnoliopsida > Poales > Poaceae > Triticum > Triticum aestivum. The sequence continues at coordinate 72,015,419 of NC_057801.1, forward strand.
TAGTAAGCGAACTGCAGTGCCCAAAGCACGAGGACCACCAGTCCGAATCCCAACTCAACGCTTAAAGGAGAAGAAGATTTGTTCTCAGGTCAGGTTCTGTAGCTATGGTTCATACTCCTTTGCTCTTGCATTACTGTATTTACTCATACCAACTATTTTCAAATTTGAAGGATGGAATTGAAACTCCAATGGCGCAACAGGTATGTTTTAAACCTGTTTCTTTAACTGGTTTGTTGTTGTAACCTGCTCTATGTTGATTTCAGTTTCAATTGATTAAACAGTTATGTTCTCATGTCATGCACATTACAAGTGTTGTTATTGCTCTATAGTTACCCACACTTATATTCTGTCTATTCTGCTTTGTCTTGAACAAATATTATTTGAACTGTGTCTCTATCTTGATTTGGCAACAAAAACTAGAATGATATAGACCATAAAGTGACCATGGCACATAGATATATGTTTGTTTCATGCTGTTATCCTGTCCACTTTACTACTGAACTCATTTACCAAAATGAGTTTCATATACAACATGGTAAACATGTGATGTGTCTGCTTGTTTCTCTTTTAGAATGCGGACAAAATATTGGAGAACAGTACCGCGTTATCCAATGGTAAAGGAAGTAATGCAGATAAGGTTCAAGATAGTGAGACATCCCTGTTGGTCTCCAAGAAAGCTGATAAAAACTATCTTGACGACAGTGAGGGAACCCAAAAGTCCTGTCTTGATGTAGTGTTCGAGTTACTGGCCACTACTGCTGGCACAAGCTCTTCGAACTCGCTGCCTGAATCAGTTCGTCTTCTTGAGTCTCAACTTCAAGTTGAAAGACATCGATCAGATGTGCTGCGACAGGAAGCTGAACGACTGAGGAAGTCCCTACAGAATTCAGATGCATATTTTCTGGTGCAACAGCAAGCGCTGGAGGATTTAAGCGCCAAACAAGAGAAAGTTAATAAGCTTGCTAAGCATCTTGCCAGCATTATGGGTACCCAGGATATTGTTTCTTGAGATCTTCTGAAGTGGTTTCAATTCTGGATTTGTTTTGCTGCGTCGTTTATTTGCGCTGGTCACCAACTTTGACAACCAGTGTATATGATATGCTGCTTTGTTCCCTATATTTGCACTGGTGGCGAACTTTGATGCCCAGTGGATGTAATATGTATAACAGCCGTGATAGCCTAGCATAAGTTGCTTGCTTATTTATTTCCTTGTTGTCTTGTTTATTTGTTTGCTTGTAGTCAGTGCAGTTCTTTTTAAAACTAGGCCACAATAACCATGGGCTAATATTTACTATAGTGACACTGGGCCTCCTACGGGCCGTAGAAACAGTGGGCCTTCTACGGGTCATAGAAACAGTAGGCCTTCTACGGGACGTAGGAACAATGGGCCTTCTACGAGCCGTAGAAACAATGGGCCTTCTACGGGCTGTAGAAACAATGGGCCTTCTACGGGACGTATCATCAATGGGCCTTATACGGGTCGTATGACCATAACGGGCCATCGTTAATAGGCCGTATTTGATGACACTTTGAAAACGGCCCAATGTATTAATGGACCACAAACGGGCCGATGTAACCACGGGCTGAATTTGGCCCACAAGCAGAAAATGACAGTAACGGGCCGTAAGTAAACGAATGCTGGAAATGAGCCCAAGAATAAATGGACTTTGAGAAGGCCGAAAGATAACATTTGCTGGAAATGGCCCAACTGAATAACGGGCCCTTAATGGGTATAAAGTGATATACTATTCATTACAGGCCAGTTTCACCACGGGCCATTAGTGGGTGTAAAGTGATACACTATTCATTGCGGGCCAGTTTCACCACGGGCCGTTAATAGGCCAAGAGTTACATAGGGCCTCATATGGGCTGAAAGACGTCATGGGCCATACATGGGCCAGAAGTGAAAACAGGCTGGAATCATATTGGATGGCCCAGATGACGCTACTGGGCCTAATTCGGATAGGGCGTAACGGGCCTTGGGTTAGCGGGCTGTAAATGGGCTATATGCGAACAGACCATTAACAGGCTTTCCATGGGCCGGCCTGCCACCTTTTGACCAAGTCAAACGGGCTGGCCTTTTCACAGGAATGGAACTCTATTGGGCCGTGCCACGTGTCGACGTATCATAGGTGCCTTCTGTCCAATGAATGGACGACATCTGTCCCAACGGTGATCCGACACGTGTTTCCTCCAACCAATGATGATTTTACACGTGGAAAATCCCCATTGGTCGGGGCTGTTAACGGGTTATCAGATCCAAAACCCGACCCAATAGCTTAACGACGTTCCGTTACGGTGGATGCCACATGTCGGTCACCCTTGACGAAAGCAGTTCTGTGACGCGCGATTTATCGTCATGGAAGTGGGCACTTCCGTGATGATAATTTTGGTAATGTCATCGAACACTTCTACGATAGCACAGGTATGACTATCTTGATTCTGTCATAAATTTGTCATGGATGAACATGCATGAGAAAAAACGCGACCTACTGTGACAAACACGTATCATCACGGAAGTGTATTTTTTTGTAGTGACATGAGCCCCTTCACGAAGGGGTCAAGAGTAAGGCCCAAGCCCCGTAGGAAGTGGGAGACAAATACGACGCTCGCATTGGGCTCAGGAGGAGGAATAACCCGTTCGGGGGCGGGAAGCCTGTGCTTAACATTGGCGGTCAAATACCCGGCCCCCCTGAGCTTCGCAATATCCTCCTCTGTGACAGAGGAGGCCATCCACCGGCCTTGATGGTTGGATCCAGACATGATCGAAGATCCGGGGTGCTTAAGCTTGAGCTTTGGGTGTTGGAACTCGAGGTACAAGAAGGCGCAAGCGTGGAGATAGAGGGATAGGCCTCGACCCCTCTATAAAGGGGGGGAGAATATCAACCATCCCCAACGTAACCGTTCGGGACTTGCCTAAAAACAAGGAGTCATGCCAACAGGCACAGTTGGATTACCCATACCCATATTGATGAGGATCCCATAATAAGAGGGACACGATCTCTGCTTTGACAAGACGTGCCAAGAAAGCCGCCTCACGATGTGTGCGGTAGCAGGTTGTAAAAACGGTTCGAATAAAAACCGGATCGTGGCATGATGTCACTTTTCAAAGAGTTGTCAGCAGATTAGATTCATGGATTATTATTCTCTCTTTGATGGTATATGGAATTTATCTTGCAGAGCTGGACATGGTCCTTGTGTTAGGAATTTATCTTGGAGTATTTGGAGATGGAACCCGCCTCGCAATGCCGAAGACAATCTACGTGCCGGACTCATTGTCATTGAAGCCTGGTTCAGGGGCTACTGAGGGAGTCCTGGATAAGGGGGTATCCGGACAGCCGGACTATATGCTTTGGCTGGACTGTTGGACTATGAAGATACAAGATTGAAGACTTTGTCCCGTGTCTGGATGGGACTCTCCTTGGCGTGGAAGGCAAGCTTGGCGATTCGGTTGTAAATCTCCTTCTCTGTAAACCGACTCTGTGTAACCCTAGCCCCTCCGGTGTCTATATAAACCGGAGGGTTTAGTCCGTAGGACACCATAACAACAACAATCATACCATAGGCTAGCTTCTAGGGTTTACCCTCTCTGATCTCGTGGTAGATCAACTCTTTTAATACTCATATCATCAAGATCAATCAAGCAGGAAGTAGGGTATTACCTCCATCGAGAGGGCCCGAACCTGGGTAAACATTGTGTCCCTAGTCTCCTATTACCATTAGCCTTAGACGCATAGTTCGGGACCCCCTACCCGAGATCTGCCGGTTTTGACACCGACATCTATGGCTAGGAAACTTAACCATATTTGATTAACGAGCTAGTCAAGTAGAGGCATACTAGTGACACTCTATTTGTCTATGTATTCACACATGTACTAAGTTTCCGGTTAATACAATTCTAGCATGAATAATAAAAATTTATCATGATATAAAGAAATATATAAATAACAACTTTATTATTGCGTCTAGGGCATATTTCCTTCAATGTGAACATCACAAATGATTCAGATAGCTTAACCCGTGTGTGTTGAGTTTGAACGTCAAAAATTTTGGTTCGAATTTTGATGTCTACAACGCAACTTTATTCTTGTAGACTCGTATTGGGCCTCCAAGCGCAGAGTTTTGTCGGACAGTAGCAATTTTCCCCGAAGTGGATGACCTAAGGTTTATAAATCCGTGGGGGGCGTAGGATGAAGATGGTCTCTCTCAAGTGACCCTGCAACCAAATACAAGAAATCTGTTGTGTCCCCAACACACCCAATACAATGGAAAATTGTATAGGTGTACTAGTTCGGCGAAGAGATGGTGATAAAAGTGTAATATGAATGGTAGAAATATATTTTTATAATCTGAATAAATAAAAACAGCAAGGTAGCAAATATTAAACGGGCACAAACACAGTATTGCAATGCTTGTAAATGAGGCCTAGGGTCCGTACTTTCACTAGTGCAACCTCTCAACAATGCTAATATAATTGGATCATATAACCATCCCACAAAGTGCAATGAACAATCACTCCAAAGTTCCTATCTAGCGGAGAACATAAGAATAAATTGTTTGTAGGGTACGAAACCACCTCAAAGTTATTCTTTCCGTTTGATCTATTCAAGAGTCCGCACTAAAATAACACAAAGCTATTCTTTCCGTTCGATCTATCCTAGAGTTCGTACTAAACTAACACCAAAGCAAATTCATATTCATAATTCCCAATCCAACACAAAGAACTTCAAAGAGTGCCCCAAGATTTCTACCTAAGAAACAAAGACAAGAACGTGCATCAACCCCTATGCATAGATTACCCCAATGTCACCTTGGGAATCCACGAGTTGAGTGCCAAAACATATATCAAGTGAATCAATACGATGCCCCATTGTCACCATGAGTATTAAATTGCAAGACATATATCAAGTGTTCTCAAATCCATAAAAGTATTCAATTTGATAACAACGAAATCTCAAAGGGAAAAACTCAATTCATCACAACAAGATAGATAGGGGAAAACACCATATGATCCGACTATATTAACAAAGCCCAAGATACATCAAGATCGTGACATCTCAAGAACACGAGAGAGAGAGAGAGAGAGAGAGAGAGAGAGAGAGAGATTAAAGACATAACTACTGGTATAAACCCTCAGCCCCGAGGGTGGACTACTCCCTCCTCATCGTGGTGGCCGTTGGGATGATGAAGATGGCCACCGGTGATGATTTACCCCTCCGGCGGGGTGCCGAAACGAGGTCTAGATTGGATCTCGTCGATACAGAGGCCATCGATGGCGGAACTTCTGATCTAGGGCTATTTCTGATGGTTTCTCTATTTATAGGAATTTTTGGCGTTGGTTTCACGCTAAGATGGGCCTCGAGGTGAGCACAACCCACCGTTGCACAGGCAAGGGCCCAAGCGCACCCCAGTGTCTTGTGACCAACTCCTTCACCTTCTGGCCCTTCCACAAAGCTTCGGGGTCTCTTTTGTTCCAAAAAAATCGTTAAAAAGTCTCAGCTCATTTGGAGAACTTCTGTTTATGCACAAAAAACAACACCACGATAGTTCTGCTGAAAACAACGTCAGTTCGGGTTAGTTCCAAGCAAATCATACCAAAACCATATAAAATTGTTGTAAACATGGCATGAATACTTCATAAATTATAGATACATTGTAGACATATCAGCATCCCCAAGCTTAATTCCTACTCGTCCTCGAGTAGGTAAATGATAAAAGAAATAATTTATGAAGTGTGAATGCTAGCAAAGTGCATAAGTTTGATCAATGATAATTTCAATCACTTTTCCTAGCAACATAACAGCAACTCTTTCTCATAAAACTTATTATGATAAAGTAGCAATTGAAAACCGATTTTTTGTTGTGGAAAGCTACCTATCGTATTCATCATATAATCTTTCTTCTGTAGCATGGACATTTGGACTTTTATATGGTTCAAAGCAATAGTCTAGTTTTGACATGATAACTTAAATACTCAAGCATATCAACAAGCAACCATGTCTTTCAAAATATCAACGCTAAAATAAGTTATCCCTAGCCCATCATGCTTAATCATTGATCCATTCGTGAAACACACTCGCATATTAGCTACACCCAATGCTCAAGTACGATCATAGTGCCTCCTAGTTGGTGCTTTATAAGGGAAGATGGAGACTCAAATTAAAAATAAAAATTGCATAAAGTAAAATAAAGGCCCTTCGCGGAGGGAAGTAGGGATTTGTAGAGGTGCCAGATCTCAAAACAAAAAACTTAGAGATAAAAAAATTTTGGGAGGCATACTTTTCCCAACAAAAACGACTTAGAGTTCCCCACACTTTCCATGCTAGATATGTCATAGGCGGTTCCCAAAAAGAAATTAAAGTTTATTCCTTTTTCCACCATACTTTCACTTTCCATGGCGAGCCGAATCCACGGTTTCCCTCCATACCAACATTTTCCAAGGAATTTATTATTTGACAACATAAAGTAAATTCATTTTTCATTTTAGGACTGGGCATCCCTAATACCTTTGCCTTACTCTTATGCAATGACAAGTGAATAAACACTCACCGTGAGAATAACACATCTAGCATGGAAAATATCGGCCACCCATCACTGCCTCGCGAGCGGTACGAGCACACAAAAGAGAATTTTATTTTGAAAATTAGAGATGGCACATACAAATTTGCTTAGAATGGCAAAACAATACCGCATATAGGTAGATATAGTGGACTCATATGGCAAAAATGGTTTTGAGGATTTTGGGTGCACAAGTAGTGATCATACTTAGTGCAAAATGAAGGCTAGCAAAAGATTGCAAGCGACCAACCAAGAAACAAATAATCTCATAAGCGAGCATTAAGCATAATTAACACCGAATAATGCACCACAAGTAGGATATAATTTCATTGCATGACTATTGACTTTCGTGCTTGCATAGGGAATCACAAACCTTAACACCAATATTCTTACTAAAGCATAATTACTCATCAACATGACTCACATATTACATGATCATATCTCAAACTATTACAAGGAATCAAGTTTATTTTGTCCAATGATCTTCATGAAAGTTTTTATTATATCCTTCTTGGATATCTATAACTTTGGAACTAATTTTCATATGTTGCTTCTGATAAGCTCAAACAAATATAAGTGAAGATCATGAACATAATATTTCTTTCTCTCAAATTAATTTAAGCGAAGCAAGAGAGAATTTCTTCAAAAATACTAAAGCACACCGTGCTCAAAAAGATATAAGTGAAGCACTAGAGCAATTCCATAGAAAAGAGCTTCGTTGACGGGATGTGAGTGCCGCTTACCTAGCCTCTCTGGAAACTTTTTGAGGACTGTATTTTATTTAAAAACTTTCAGTTCTAAGTATTTTAGTAAAACAGAAAGCAAAGCAAAACAAAATGACATTCTAAGAATAGCACACATCATGTGAAGAAGCAAAAACTCAACCGATACTACGATACTACGATAATTGTTGAAGAAGAAAGGTGGGATGCCTACCGGGTCATCCCCAAGCTTAGATGCTTGAGACTTATTGAAATATTATCTTGGGGTGCCTTGGGCATCCCCAAGCTTTAGCATTTGCGTCTCCTTAATTCCTCACATATAACGGTTTTCCTATATCTCAAAAGCGATAATGTTGGAGATGAAAGAGGGGATGCCTTCCGGGGCGTCCCCTAGCTTAGTTGCTTGGATCTTCCTTGAATATTACCTTGGGGTGCCTTGGGCATCCCCAAGCTTAGGGTCTTGTCACTCCTTATTCTCTTCATATTGATATCTCACCCAAAACTTGAAAACTTCAATCACACAAAACTTAACGGAACTTCGTGAGATGCGTTAGTATGATAAAGAGAAAACCATTTCACTTTGGTACTATCAAAGACAAGATTCATAATTGTTTCCACACAATGCCTATTGTAAAATATCGTTTCCACAATTTATATTGAGCAATATAAGCCATAGAAACTAGAAAACAAGCAAACTATGCATTGAAAACAGAATCTGTCAAAAACAGAACATTCTGAATTAATCTATACTCCAACCAAACTTCTGCTACTCCAAAAATTCTGAAAAATTAGGACAACATAGAGAATTTGTATATTGATCGCCTGGAAAAATTCAAATCAAAAGCACATTCTAGTGAATTTTGAAATTTCCTGGACTGAGCGCAAAAGTTTCTGTTTTTGCACAGATTCAAGTCAACTATCATCCACACTATCCCAAAGGCTTTACTTGGCACTTTATTGAAACAAAAGCAATAAAACATGATTACTACAGTAGCATAATCATTTGAACACACAAAAACAGTAGGTAGAAGTGTTGGGTTGTCTCCCAACAAGCGCTTTTCTTTAATGCCTTTTAGCTAGGCATGATGATTTCAATGATGCTCGCATAAAAGATAAGAATTGAAACATAACAAGAGCATCATGAAACACAAGGCAAGCATATTTAAGCCTAACCCACTTCCTATGCATAGGGATTTCGTGATCAAATAACTTTTGGGAGCAAGAATCAACTAGCATAGGAAAGGCAAAACAAACATAACTTCAAGATTTTCAACACGTAGAGAGGAAACTTGATATTATTGCAATTCCTACAAGCATATGTTCCTCGCACATAATATTTTTTAGTGGCATCATGAATTATTTCAACAATATAACTATAACATAAAGCATTCTTTTCATGATACATAAGCATAGAAATTTTGTTACTCTCCACATAAGCAAATGTATTCTCATCAATAGTAGTGGGAGCAAACTCAACAAAATAACTATCATGTGATTGAAAATTAAAATAAGGATAACAAGTTTCATGGTTATCATTATTCTTTATACCATACATGTCATCACCATAATCATCATAGATAGCAACTTTGTTCTCATAATCAATTGGAACCTCTTCCAAAATAGTGGATTCATCACTAAATAAAGTCATGACCTCTCCAAATCCATTTTCACCAATATAATCATCATAAATAGGAGCCATGCTTTCATCATAATAAATGTTCTTATCAAAACTTGGGGGACTAAAAATATCATATTCATCAAATATGGCCTCCCCAAGCTTATGCCTTTGCATATCATTAGCATCATGGATATTCAAAGAATCCATACCTACAAAATTACAATCATGCTCATCATTCAAATATTTTGTGCCAAACATTTTATTGTCTTCTTCTTCTAACAATTGAGCACAATTTTCCAATCCATCATTTTCAAGAAAGATATTATAAAGATGATCAATAATATCATGCAACCTCAATTCCATTGTTTATGTAGTTTTCTTTTATAAACCAAACTAGTGACAAAACAAGAAACTAAAGGATTAAATTGCAAGATATAAAGATATACCTTCAAGCACTCACCTCCCCGGCAACGGTGCCAGAAAAGAGCTTGATCTCTACTATGCAACTTTATTCTTGTAGACTCGTGTTGAGCCTCCAAGCACAGAGTTTTGTAGGACAGTAGCAATTTTCCGTCATGTGGATGACCTAAGGTTTATCAATCCGTGGGAGGCATAGGATGAATATGGTCTCTCTCAAGCAGCCCTGCAACCAAATACAAGAAATCTGTTGTGTCCGCAACACACCCCAACACAACGGCAAATTGTATAGGTGCACTTTTTCAGCGAAGAGATGGTGATAAAAGTGTAATATGAATGGTAGAAATATATTTTTATAATCTGAATAAATAAAAACAGCAAGGTAGCAAATATTAAACGGGCACAAAACGGTATTGCAATGCTTGTAAATGAGGCCTAGGGTCCGTACTTTCACTAGTGCAACCTCTCAACAATGCTAATATGATTGGATCATATAACCATCCCTCAAAGTGCGATGAAAAATCACTCCAAAGTTCCTATCTAGTGGAGAACATAAGAATAAATTGTTTGTAGGGTATGAAACCACCTCAAAGCTATTCTTTCCGTTTGATCTATTCAAGAGTCCGCACTAAAATAACACAAAGCTATTCTTTCCGTTCGATCTATCCTAGAGTTCATACTAAAATAACACCAAAGCAAATTCATATTCGTAATACTCAATCCAACACAAAGAACTTCAAAGAGTGCCCCAAGATTTCTACCGAAGAAACAAAGACAAGAACGTGCATCAACCCCTATGCATAGATTACCCCAATGTCACCTTGGGAATCCACGAGTTGAGTGCCAAAACATATATCAAGTGAATCAATACGATACACCTTTGTCACCACGAGTATTCAATTTCAAGACATATATCAAGTGTTCCCAAATCCATAAAAGTATTCAACCCGATAACAACGAAATCTCAAAGAGAAAAACTCAATTCATCACAACAAGATAGAGAGGGGAAAACACCATATGATCCAACTATACAAACAAAGCCCACGATACATCAAGATCGTGACATCTCAAGAACATGAGAGAGAGAGAGAGAGATTAAACACATAACTACTGGTACAAACCCTCAGCCCCGAGGGTGGACTACTCCCTCCTAATCGTGGTGGCCGCCGGGATGATGAACACGGCCACCGGTGCTGATTTCCCCCTCTGGCAGGGTGCTGATATAGGGTCTAGTTTGGATCTCCTGGATACAGAGGCCTTGTGGCGGCGAAACTTCTGATCTAGGGCTATTTCTGATTGTTTCTCTATTTATAGGAATTTTTTGCGTTGGTTTCACGCTGAGATGGGCCTTGAGGTGAGCACAACCCACCGTTGCGCGGGCAAGGGCCCAGGCGCGCCCCGGTGTCTTGTGCCCTACTCCTTCACCTTCTGGCCCTTCCATGACGCTTCAGGGGTCTCTTTTGTTCCAAAAAAATCGTCAAAAAGTTTCAGCTCATTTGGAGAACTTCCATTTCTGCACAAAAAACAACACCACAGTAGTTATGCTGAAAACAGCGTCAGTTCGGTTTAGTTCCTTGCAAATCATACCAAAACCATATAAAATTGTTTAAACATGGCATGAATACTTCATAAATTATAGATACATTGTAGATGCATCAGTATCCCCAAACTTAATTCCTACTCGTCCTCAAGTAGGTAAATGATAAAAGAAATAATTTAGGAAGTGTGAATGCTACCAAAGTGCATAAGTTTGATCAACGATAATTTCAGTCACTTTTCCTAGCATCATAATAGCAACTCTTTCTCATAAAACATGTTATGATAAAGTAGCAATTGAAAACAGAATTTTTGTTGTGGAAAGCTACCTATCATATTCATCATATAATCTTTCTTTTGTAGCATGGACATTTGGACTTTTATATGGTTCAAAGCAATAGTCTAGTTTTGACATGATAACTTAAATACTCAAGCATATCAACAAGCAACCATGTCTTTCAAAATATCAATGCTAAAATAAGTTATCCCTAGCCCATCATGCTTAATCATTGATCTATTCATGAAACACACTCGCATATTAGCTACACCCAATGCTCAAGTACGATCATAGTGCCTCCTAGTTGGTGCTTTATAAGAAAAGTTGGAGACTCAAATTAAAAATAAAAATTGCATAAAGTAAAAGAAAGGACCTTCGCGAAGGGAAGTAGGGATTTGTAGAGGTGCCAGAGCTCAAAGCGAAAAACTTCGAGATAAAAACATTTTGGGAGGCATACTTTTCCCAACGAGTACGACTTAGAGTTCCCCACACTTTCCATGCTAGATATGTCATAGTCGGTTCCCAAAAAGAAATTAAAGTTTATTCCTTTTTCCACCATACTTTCACTTTCCATGGCTAGCTGAATCCACGGTTGCCCTCCATACCAAAATTTTCCAAGGAATTTATTATTTGACAACATAAAGTAAATTCATTTTTCATTTTGGGACTAGGCACCCCTAATACCTTTGCCTTACTCTCGTGCAATGACAAGTGAATAAACACTCACCGTGAGAATAACACATCTAGCATGGAAAATATTGGCCACCCCTCACCGCCTCGCGAGCGGTACGAGCACACAAAACAGAACTTTATTTTGAAAATTAGATATGGAACATACAGATTTGCTTAGAATGGCAAAACAATACCGCATATAGGTAGATATAGTGGACTCATATGGCAAAAATGGTTTTAAGGATTTTGGGTGCACAAGTAGTGATCCTACTTAGTGCAAATGAAGGCTAGCAAAACATTGCAAGCGACCAACCAAGAAACAAATAATCTCGTAAGCGAGCATTAAGCATAACTAACACCGAATAATGCACCACAAGTAGGATATAATTTCATTGCATGACTATTGACTTTCGTGCTTGCATAGGGAATCACAAACCTTAACACCAATATTCTTACTAAAGCATAACTACTCATCAACATGACTCACATATTACATGATCATATCTCAAAACTATTACAAGGAATCAAGTTTATTTTGTCCAATGATCTTCATGAAAGTTTTTATTATATCCTTCTTGGATATCTATAACTTTGGAACTAATTTTCATATGTTGCTTTTGATAAGCTCAAACAAATATAAGTGAAGATCATGAGAAAAATATTTCTTTCTCTCAAATTAATTTAAGTGAAGCAAGAGAGAATTTCTTCAAAAATACTAAAGCACACCATGCTCAAAAAGATATAAGTGAAGCACTAGAGCAAATCCATAGAAAAGGGCTTCGTTGACGGGATGTGAGTGCCGCTTACCTAGCCTCTCTGGCAACTATTTGAGGACTACATTTTATTTAAAAACTTTCAGTTCTAAGTATTTTAGTAAAACAGCAAGCAAAACAAACAAAATGACATTCTAAGAATAGCACAAATCATGTGAAGAAGCAAAAACTTAGGCTCAATCGATACTAACCGATAATTGTTGAAGAAGAAAGGTGGGATGCCTACCGGGGCATCCCCAAGCTTAGATGCTTGAGACTTCTTGAAATATTATCTTGGGGTGCCTCGGGCATCCCCAAGCTTGAGCATTTGCATCTCCTTAATTCCTCTCATATCACGGTTTTCCTAAATCTCAAAAGCGATAACGTTGGAGACGAAAGAAGGGATGCCTTCCGGGGCATCCCCAAGCTTAGTTGCTTGGATCTTCCTTGAATATTACCTTGGGTTGCCTTAGGCATCCCCAAGCTTAGGTTCTTGTCACTCCTTATTTTCCTCATGTCGATATCTCACCCAAAACTTGAAAACTTCAATCACACAAAACTTAATGGAACTTCGTGAGATGTGTTAGTATTATAAAGAGCAAACCATTTCACTTTGGTACTATCAAAGACAAGATTTATAATTGTTTCCACACAATTCCTACTGTAGCATATAATTTCCACAATTTAAATTGAGCAATATATGCCATAGAAACTAGAAAACAAGCAAACTATGCATTGAAAACAGAATCTGTCAAAAACAGAACAGTCTGAAGTAATCTATACTCCAACCAAACTTCTGCTACTCCAAAAATTCTGAAAAATTAGGACAATGTAGAGAATTTGTATATCGATCACCTGTAAAGAATTCAGATCAAAAGCACATTCCAGTAAATTTTTAAATTTCCTGGACTGAGCGCAAAAGTTTCTATTTTTGCACAGATTCAAGTCAACTATCATCCACACTATCACAAAGGCTTTACTTGGCATTTTATTGAAACAAAAGCAATAAAACATGATTACTATAGCAGCATAATCATGTGAACACACAAAAACAATAGGTAAAAGTGTTGGGTTGTCTCCCAACAAGTCCTTTTCTTTAATGCCTTTTAGCTAGGCATGATGATTTCAATGATGCTCACATAAAAGATAAGAACTGAAACATAACAAGAGCATAATGAAACACAAGGCAAGAACATTTAAGCCTTACCCACTTCCTATGCATAGGGATTTTGTGAGCAAATAACTTTTGGGAGCAAGAACCAACTAGCATAGGAAAGGCAAAACAAACATAACTTCAAGATTTTCAACATGTAGAGAGGAAACATGATATTATTGCAATTCCTACAAGCATATGTTCCTCCCACATAATATTTTTAGTGGCATCATGAATTATTTCAACAATATAACTATCACATAAAGCATTCTTTTCATGATACATAAGCATAGAAATTTTTTTACTCTCCACATAAGCAAATTTATTCTCATCAATAGTAGTGGGAGCAAATCAACAAAATAACTATCATGTGATTGAAAATTAAAATAAGGATGACAAGTTTCATGGTTATCATTATTATTTATACCATACATGTCATCACCATAATCATCAAAGATAGCAACTTTGTTCTCATAATCAATTGGAACCTCTTCCAAAATAGTGGATTCATCACATAAAGTCATGACCTCTCCAAATCCAATTTCATCAATATAATCATCATAAATAGGAGCCATGCTTTCATCATAATGAATGTTCTAATCAAAATTTGGGGGACTAAAAATATCATCTTCATCAAATATAGCATCCCCAAGCTTATGCCTTTGCATATCATTAGCATCATGGATATTCAAAGAATTCATACTAACAAAATTGCAATCATGCTCATCATTCAAATATTTTGTACCAAACATTTTATTGACTTATTCTTCTAACAACTGAGCACAATTTTCCGATCCATCATTTTCAAGAAAGATATTATAAAGATGATCAATAATATGATGCAACCTCAATTCCATTTTTATGTAGTTTTCTTTTATAAACCAAACTAGTGATAAAACAAGAAACTAAAAGATTCAATTGAAAGATCTAAAGATATACCTTCAAGCACTCACCTCCCCGGCAATGGCGCCAGAAAAGAGCTTGATGTCTACTATGCAACTTTATTCTTGTAGGCTCGTGTTGGGCCTCCAAGCGGAGAGTTTTGTAGGACAGTAGCAATTTTCCCTCAAGTGTATGACCTAAGGTTTATCAACCCGTGGGAGGCGTAGGATGAAGATGGTCTCTCTCAAGCGACCCTGCAACCAAATACAAGAAATCTCTTGTGTCCCCAACACACCCAATAAAATGGCAAATTGTATAGGTGCACTTTTTCAGCGAAGAGATGGTGATAAAAGTGTAATATGAATGGTAGAAATATATTTTTATAATCTGAATAAATAAAAACAGCAAGGTAGCAAATATTAAACGGGCACAAAACGGTATTGCAATGCTTGTAAATGAGGCCTAGGGTCCGTACTTTCACTAGTGCAACCTCTCGACAATGCTAATATAATTGGATCATATAACCATCCCTCAAAGTGCGATGAAGAATCACTCCAAAGTTCCTATCTAGCGGAGAACATAAGAATAAATTGTTTGTAGGGTACGAAACCACCTCAAAGTTATTCTTTCCGTTTGATCTATTCAAGAGTCCGTAATAAAATAACAGAAAGCTATTCTTTCCGTTCGATCTATCCTAGAGTTCATACTAAAATAACACCAAAGCAAATTCATATTCATAATACTCAATCCAACACAAAGAACTACAAAGAGTGCCCCAAGATTTCTACCGAAGAAACAAAGACAAGAACGTGCATCAACCCCTATGCATAGATTACCCCAATGTCACCTCGGGAATCCACGAGTTGAGTGCCAAAACATATATCAAGTGAATCAATACGATACCCCATTGTCACCACGAGTATTCAATTGCAAGACATATACCAAGTGTTCTCAAATCCATAAAAGTATTCAATCCGATAACAATGAAATCTCAAAGGGAAAAAACTCAATTCATCACAACAAGATAGAGAGGGCAAAAGACCATATGATCCGACTATATTAACAAAGACCGTGATACATCAAGATCGTGACATCTCAAGAATACGAGAGAGAGTGAGAGAGAGAGATTAAACAGATAGCTACTGGTACAAACCCTCAACCCTGAGGGTGGACTACTCCCTCCTCATCGTGGTGGCCACCGGGATGATGAAGATGGCCACCGGTGATGATTTCCCCCTCCGGCAGGGTGCCGGAACGGGGTCTAGATTGGATCTCATGGATACAGAGGCCTTGCGGCAGCGGAACTTCTGATCTAGGGCTATTTCCGATGGTTTCTCTATTTATAGGAATTTTTGGCATTAGTTTCACGCTAAGATGGGCCTCGAGGTGAGCACAACCCACCGTTGCACGGGCAGGGGCCCTGGCACGCCCCGATATCTTGTGCCCTACTCCTTCACCTTCTGTCCCTTCCATGAAGCTTCGGAGGTCTCTTTTGTTCCAAAAAAATTGTCAAAAAGTTTCAGCTCATTTGGAGAACCTTCATTTCTGCACAAAAACAACACCATAGTAGTTCTGGTGAAAACTGCTTCAGTACGGGTTAGTTCCATGCAAATTGTACCAAAACCATATAAAATTGTTGTAAACATGGCATGAATACTTCAGAAATTATAGATACATTGTAGACGTATGAAATTTCCATGGTTACAGTGGTCGTCCATGCCATTGCATAATTTGGTTACACAAAGGAGACTACAACACACCCACACTCCTTAATCGAGCAAGTTCAGCAATTAAACAGAGCTAGCTGACCTAAACATTACTCTAAAAAAATTAAAGACCGACACTCTTAATTAAACAAAACAAAGAGTACTACTACGGCTGGTGCTCGTCGATCTCCGTCGCCGCCTCCATGTCCAGCTCGCGCCCGACGGTCTCCTAGGGAAGGGGCTCCATTGCATCCATTGCACCGTACTCGGCAAGCATCTCGCCATCCGCGTCTGCCATCTCTTTGGAAAAGGATGCCACGAGCTGGGCATGGGCGGATGTGATCTGGGCTTGGACGGGCTCCATCGTCACAAGGTATGCGGTGGAGGAACGGACGGCTGCTCGAACGCTCTCGGTGATTGCCAGCTCTTCGGCCGTGGGTTGCCGACCGTTGTCAGAGAAGCTTCGTTCGATTTGTGCGGTGACCTCCAGGAGCTGGGCGTGGGCGGCCTCGACATGGTCGTGGGCGGCATCCATCAGGGCTAAGGCCGCCGCTGCAGAACGGAGAGCTGTTGTGCCGCTCTCACCAGTTGCTATCCCCGAGGCAGATGTTGCTGCCGCCACCTGAGAAGCAACAACGGCCGTTTGGGTTGCCTTTGCTGCCCGGTCACAGATTGCGGTTGCACTCATGCACCTTGTTAGCACGCGCATGGCGGCTGCGGCCGCGCTCTCGCCGGAGTGGGCCACCAAAGTTGCCCTCATGACGCGGGTCCATGTGCCCAATAGTTAAATGATATTTGGGGAGCGAGCTAGTGTGCTTGAGACGTCGGCTGTGGACTATAGCCGATGCACCTTCTTGCATAAGCCATAGGTGTACTATACACCGACGGTGCTCCATGATATTTTGTGCTGCATCTCACACGGTTGGTGATAATAAATTGTGTGCAATCTACTTGATTTTTCATCTTGATTTGAATTACATAATGGGGTCACAACGGCAATGGATGGTGTTTGAATTGCTAGGCCTTTTATCTGCATGCAACTATATGTGTGTCGTAAAAGAATTGGAATTATTCAGGGTTCGTTTGAACATTTTATACATTAAATTGGTTTTCTAGCTATTTCAGGTGCACAATTCAAAACTAAACTACATGCACATGCTCCGGTGCACCAACATGGGTTGTAAAATTATATATGTGTCCATGGGTTTATGCTTATCTCCCATGCAAGAAATGGGGATGAAATTCGAACACCACGGCATCCTGGCTCTTCGGAAACGTCGACGTACTTGCTTTTGTAATTCTAGTAAATCCAAAATTTGTCCGAAATTCATGAAACTTGGCATGCTATCATGGAGTGGCATCAACATGTCGTGGTAAATTTTTTGTCCCATTTGGGGCAGGTTTGGATATATGCTTCTCACAAACCAGAGCTTCTCACAACAAGCATGATGGTTTCGGTAGGGAACGTCCCACATTTGAGGACGAAATGATATTCATTGCCTCTTATTGCTTCCAAAAAATTTCTCATGTCAACATAGAACAACTGGAGTGTTGTGTCAATTTTTGTTATTTTTCAGTGTTCTTTGGAGATTTTTATGCATTAACTCAGTTTTCAGTGCATTTATGTGCATAATTAAAATTTGAACTACATGCACATGCTCCAGTGCATATAAATTGGTTGAAAAATCAAATTTTTGTCCTTGGGTGCATGCTTAGGTCCCATGCAAGAAATGGGAATGAATTTCAAACACCAGGGCACCGTTGATTTCCGGCAAAATGTTGAGATGCCTGGTTTTTAAAGTCTAGTAAATCCAAAACTCGTCTGAAATTCATGAAACTTGGCATGCTATCATGGAGCGGCATCAATATGACGTGGTAAAATTTTGGTCCCATTTGGGGCAGGTTTGGGTATATGCTTCTCACAACAAGCATGATGGTTTCGGTAGGGAACGTCCCACCTTTGGGGACGAAATGATATCCATTGCCTCTTATTGCTTTCAAAAAAATTGCATGACCCGTGTGCTAGCTACCTCTCAGCGCCGCCAGCTTCCGTCCTCCCACACCCCACCCGTCGACCCCGGGACGACATGATGCAATGTGAGAGCAGGATTTGTGCATCTCTTAAACGCAAACGGTTCTTTTGGATGACCCGTGTGCAACCACTTACAAACAATTTGGTGCGATTTGCAACTGTCATATTGGGTATGTTACCATTTGTCAAACTGGAAAGATTGACATTTGGTGATCTAGTAACATTGCCATTTGTCAACCTTGTAACACTGCGATTTGTCAAAATATGAAGCTAAAAATCACTAGCAGTATCTAATTTTTGCAACTAAAATTCAGTAATTAAGCATAGATTTCATTCATAGATTAAACAGTCGTTCTTAATTTATACAAACAGTTCAACTCGATAGCTGAACCGACCAAACTTTTCCCCAATTGTTGCCAACCACGTACTGAAATAGCTAGTTCAACTATATATACTAGCTAATTTTAAGTACGTTGTACAGTTCCACCACATCTATAGTCAGATGAACTGGACAAAATAGCCCATAAATACTACTACTACTGCTGTGGAGGGGCTTTGTACTACTTCCGGCTGCCTCTCCTCTGCCGAGCGCGCTCAGTAAGAGGTGGAGGAGGAGGAGCCTACCGACGAGCTGGGAAACCGCAATACGATGTGTGCCATTGTTGCAGCTTCAGCGATGCTCACCTCGAACGCCCTCTGCCGCTCCAGATAACCCATCTCGAATCCGTGGTTCTCCTCGTAGATCTCCTAATTCCTCGCCTCTAAGGCGGCGTGTGCCGCGGCCACGGCGGTGGTAAGGCTCTTTGCATGCTCGACGAGGCGCTCCTCCTCCTCCCGCAGCAACTCGGTGTAGCGTGCAAGGTCGCTGACACACGTGCGGGCATGCACCTCCGCCTCCCGCCTTCGGGCGGCTGTGGCGGAGCGGGTGATGACCCCGGGGGTCGATGGTCGGTTGGCGGCCACGACGGCCGACGACGGGGTGGCGGCCACGACCACCACCTCCCTCCTTCGTGACGTGGTGGCGCAGCGGGTGATGGCCATGGTGGCCGGCAGTGGGGCGGCGGCCACGACGGCCACATCCCGCCTTTGGGCCGCGGCGACGGAGCGGGTGATGGCCCTGGCTTTTGACGGTGGTGTGGCGGCAACGGCGGCCGGCAACAACTGCCGACAGCAGCGGCGGTGGAGCATGTGGTGGGTGTTTCGCGCACACCCAACAGGGACGCCACGCACATTACACTACGCCGGGGACCGCGCCACCGCCGCGGTGTAGCCTCCCAGCTGGAGCTGTCCTCTAATCACGGCGGAGTGGCTGAGCAACGATGACGAACCGGTACCATTGGCGATTGTGGGGGAAGCAGGCGTGTTAAGCTACAGGGAGGGAGGGGAAAATGCGACGCAGGACTCGCCGGCCGTGAGGGTTTTTATAGCAGGCCGGTAAGCATTGTGATTTTGGGGGATTTCACCGAGTCGGGCGGGAAGCTTGCGCAGGAACCTGTGAGGTTGCGTGGGAACGGGCTCACCGACGATTCATTGGCGCCACCGTTTGGCCAAAAGAACGCCCCCGCACGTTGCGCAAGGTTGCGCTATAAGTCGTCTGCGGCAGCGGACAATATGTGCGAGAGGAGGACAAAAGGCCACGTACACATACGGTTAATAAAAAAGTTTGCGATTTAATTACCTCCTATACCCCCATCCTGGTTTATAAGTATGATTTAACTAATAAAATACGAATGTATGTCGCCAAAGATTATGTAGTTGGATTTGTATTTGAACATAGTTTCCAATTATATAATTTTTATAACATGCATTAACATTTTCTTGGTTAAATTTCAGGGCAAAGTATGGCACAGAATATAAAGGGGACTATAGACTAGACGGAGGTGGTAGCACACGGCCGCTCTCTACGCAGCGATGCAACTCTCGGCCGGCTTGTAGGCGACCATTTCCTGCGTGTTCAACTGCTCTATGCGTGTGGTCATTTGCGGTTCAGGCAGCCGCAGCGCGCGCTCTGCTCTCATCTCCCTCCGGGTGCTCTGCCCTTGTTCCTCCACGCGCGCTGCCAGTGTTTGGGGCCGGTGCATGATCAGGCATGTTCGTGTGCATGCGGTTGCGCTCGGCGCGGCGCGACGATGCAGTTACCGCTGCAAAAACTACCATGCGGACGCGCTGAGAATCCACGCCGCCCTGCCCCTTTTATTCCTGTGGCCATTTAGCTTCATCTCTCGTCTCACACGACACAATAAGCACACCCACGAGGACACATACAGAGAGGACATCCAACGGTTCCAATGGCACTCCCCGTGGCTCCAATGGCGCTCCTAGCGCCGACGACGACAACGGCGGGAAGTTCACCACGCAGCACATCGTGGACACCCACGTGAGGGGGAAGGCTCTCTCGGTAGTGTACACGAACGATCCAGTCTCGATGGAGAGCTCCATCCAAACTATGGAGCAGTTCCTTGCCGAGGACAAGTACCAAGTGGTCGGCTTCGACCTCGAGTACACCATGGGTCGTGCCAGGCACGATCAGAAGGTTGCCATCACCCAGTTGTGCGTGCGACATGACGTCCTCTTCTACCACTACCACCTGGCCACAATGCCTTGCGAGTGTTTCTCCAGGTTTATCAACAACTCCGACTACAGTTTCGTTGCGGTGGACACTACCAACAATCTAAAAGCGCTCAAGGTTTCGGGCTTGAAATGCCTGAATCTTGTCAACATCCAGTGCCACTACAAGGTCTGGGGCAGCGACAAAAACAAACTGAACTCCCTGGTTGACCTCGCCTCGGCCATCATCGAACCCTACTACATGAAGATGAAGAATGAGAGCAATAAGGACAAAAACGCCTGGCACAATGTGTGGCATGAGAGACTGGATGAACAACATGTCAAGTACGCGGCCATGGACGCGTACACAAGCTACGAGATGTACAGGCGGATCGTTGACATGAGGAACTGTCTTCTTCCTGACCGAGACGAGGGATCGAGCCACATAGCAGTGGCGGGAGCATCACAAGAAGTAGATGACTAGACGATCGTTTCTCCTACTTTAGAATGCATGCAATTGTTTATTGAGGTGTGTGTGAATGCTCTATATAGTCACTTATGTAATTGGATGTTTATTACATGTTATTCTACTGTAGATAGAGCAAATCACATGGCTTATTAGCGGCAATCGTCTGTGTTATTATTGGTCTTCGCACATATTTCTGATTATGGACCTGTTTGCTGCGTATCACACACATCTTGTTCAGTTGAACCATTTCCATTGTGTTGCCTAATCACACATAGTTCATCCTAGTGAACTGTATGTTGTATATCACACACGCCTTCATATGTCTGCCTGTTTCTTTTGTTCCTCCTCATCCCAAACAGTTAATTGAACTGGACTGTATGCCCTGCATCGCATATGCAACTAAAATCTGAACCGTGTTTGATGCATCCGTCATCGCAAATGTTTTGCACCTTTTTTGACGGTTTTTTACACCACCATTTGTGATTATGGCATCGCACATAGTTTTGTCGAAGGGTCTCTGATCGTAGTGTCGCGTTTGGACCATCCTGTAGTAGTGCTATCGCCAAAAAGCGCAAGCTTGGACCAAATACTGTGGACTGCGTTAATTTGGGATATGCTAAGGATAGTGTTGGATATAGATTTCTAGTAGTGAAATCTGAGGTACCTGACCAGAAGGTCAGTACAATTATGGAGTATAAGGATGCTACATTCTTCAGGATATTTTTTCCTATGAGAGATGTGCAAAGCACTTTTAGACAAGAATCTGAGGAGACTCCTGAGCCTACCATCCCTATGGAATATTATGAATGAACACATGATGAAAATCTTGAGGAGGATGATGAGGAAACCCTTGGTAGGGGCCAGAGACAAAGGACTGCAAAGACCTTTTGTCAGAACCCCGACTCGATGTCACATCGATCTAGCTTGTAACACCTCATATCACTTTGCGGCCTCACGCACGGTATCCCCACGGGTGTCGCCTTACCTTTGCCCGGGACCGTTTGCGCCTTTTGGCTCACGTATATGATAGTGTCGCTAGCATCCATATGATAAGGAGCCCGGGCTGACATGACTAGTCGTAAACCCAAAGTGGTACAGACTTACAGGGACCGGCATCCATGACCCAGCTTCGAACGTGTCGGTCATCAGCAAGTGGGTCCGGGCTGTAGCACTGGGCTAGCAGGACTCCGGTAAACCGGGCTGTAGCGGGCTAACAGGACTCCGGTACTCAATGCGTGACATTTCCCCGAAGGGACAGACACAGGAACGAAGAAGGACACATGCCGGCCAGCCTAAGTGTTCCGGAGCAGTAGCAAGCTACCATGGCTCAGTGGAGACACTAGGAGACATTTCCCGGTAAGAGAGGCTACTAAGGATAAACAACTAGATAGTCAGATCCCACACATACCAAGCATTTCAATAACATACACACAATATGCTCGATATGTGCAAATACAACATGGCATCACAACATGACTCTACGACACAAGTACTTTATTTAAGGCTCAGAGAGCCATACATAACATACACATAGGTATGGGTCACACGACCCAGCATTCAAGTCATACAGTCATTCAAACCAGCAGCGGAAGTAGCTTGTCTGGGTACAGACAACTAGTAAAATAAAAGAGGCTTGGAAAGCCTAGCTATACTACGTGGTCCTTCACAAGCTCAGGATCACCACCTGGGCCTTAGCCTACTCATTGATGTCAACGTCTACGAAGAACCCATCAGAAGGGGTTGCAGCGTCTTCTGTAAAAATGTAAATTATAGCAACATGAGTACAAGGTACTCAGCAAGACTTACATCAGATCCTACATACATGCACATTATCAAGAAGGGTTGGTGGAGTTGTTGCAGCAAGCCAGCTTTGACTCTTGGCTAGGCTATCCTACGAGACTCCAACTTGAAATGGTTTTGCGTACATGAGTCCACTACTCACCACTTCAATACACTACCGAGGATCCACCTCCGTCTTCCTACGGAAGAGCCATCCTCGGCACTCACACTTATCTTGAGGCTTTTAGTAGTTTCCATTTACTTGTCTATGAACTGTATAGGCAACCAAGTAGTCCTTTACCGCGGACGCGGCTATTCGAATAGATCATATTAACCCTGCAGGGGTGTACTTCTTCATACATGTTTCCACCACTTAGCGTCTGCACACGACAGGTGCTCGGCAGACTTCAAGCGAAAACCGACGTGGGTGTAGACCACGACCTACCTAAACACCTAAGTCTCTAGTCCAGGTTTATCGCCTATCCAGGTTCCATCCGCAGGGAGTCCGGCCGAGGTTTCCCATACGGCCCTGAACGATGTGAACAGGGTTCCCGAGATACCTAACGGGTATTCGGTACACCCGGCCACGTACCTACCGCATCACAGCCCACCCCTACGGTCAGCGCTGTCCACGGCCTCCAGTAGGCTACAAACACCAGAAACTACTTGCAACTCCTGGACAGAGAACTAGGGTGAATAAGAAGGCGAGCAGGGTCATATTTCAGGGCCCAATGCATGGTAGTAGCTGTATCTTAAATCACACATACAGATCTCAGTGCTTAAGGTTGGCTTCAATGAAACAACCCACCATGTACTCCTACATGGCCTCTCATCGATACCTTTACCCAATCGTGTTCACCACACCACTCTTATTACCGACATAATCATTTCACTCTAGCCCATCACCCAGATGAACCAGACCTGACACGACTCTAAGCATAGCAGGCATAGCAAGGTAGGAACAACACATACATATGGCTCAATCAACTCCTACACATGCTAGTGGGTTTCATCTAGTTATTGTGGCAATGACAGGTCATGCAGAGGAAGTGGGTTCAACTACCGTAGCACACAGCAGTTTGAAACGCGTTGTCTTAATGCAGTAAAAGAGAGCAGGAGCGAGAACATGGGATTGTATCGATATGATCAAATGGTTGGTTGCTTGCCTGATGGTTCGATGCACTGATACGGTTCTTCGTTAGGGTAATCACGGTACTCCTCAAAGGCAGAACCTGCCACAAAGAACACCGATACACAACCATCACCAAACAATGTGCAACAATATGATGCATGCATGAAACATGGCAATATGAGTGAGTTGGGCTAATGCAACTAGGACCAGAAGGGTTTGAACCAATTTGAATCAAAGATTCAAATTTTAAACTCAAACATGGCCCTTTAAAGTGTTTTTCCTTGTTCTGCATTAAACATTAGGTTAACTTGTTTAATCATGCATGAAAATAGTACAGATGGATAGATTGGATTTTTCTGATCATTTTTCATATATAATTTGTCTGATTTGGAGTTACAGAATAAAAGTTATGAATTTTTAAAGTTTAAACTATATTCTGGAATTTCCTATATTAGATTAAATCCAGAAAATCAATTACTGCGTCAGCCTGACGTCAATGTGACATCAGCAGGTCAACGGGACACGTCCGGGTCAAACCTGACAGTGGGTCCCGCGTGTCAGTGTGATTAATTAAACTAAAATTAATTTAAACTAATCCTAATTAGTTAACAGGGCTAGGCCCCACCTGTCATAGACTCAGGGAAGTCAACCAGGGCCCACCCGTGGTCAAACCCGGGTGGCGGCCACCGGAGTTCGGCCAAAGTCGAACTTGTCGCTAGGGGGATCGGTGAGGTGCGGGGAGTAGCTAGTTAGGTGCTACGTGACGCAGTGAGCATGATGGACACCGTGGAGTGGCCGGAGGATGACCGGGAGCACGTCGGCGACGAGCTCCACGGCGGTGGGTGCGGTTGAGCTCCGGGAGGTCGCTACACGGCTCGGGAGCAAGAAAAGAAGGGAGGGGAGGATGGCTAAGCTCACAGGGAGTTCGACGAAGCCCTTGGTGTGGCCGGGGACGGACCGGAGCGACGACGGCGTTGAAGGGGATCTCTGGCGACGGCGGACTCGGGCGAGGTCGGTGCGGTGGACTCGGGCGTTGCGAGCGCTCGGGGCTCGGCTTGCTCGATGAAGTGGACATCGGCGGAGCTCCTGGACACGACGAGAGGACGCACGGGCGGCGGGGAGCGCGGCTATGACGTAGGCACGGCGGCGGTAGCGTCGGCCAAGGCTGGGGCGCGCGAGGGGGAGGAGCTGGAGAGGAAAGGGGGTGCCTGGGGGGTTCAGGGGAGAGAGGGAGGGCGATCCACGACGTCACCGGGCGAGGGGAGCGGCGAGGCGGTGAGCAGGTGCGTGGCGCCCGCTGCGGTCGCCGTCGGGCACCTACCTGCCTGCCTGGCCGGCAAGCAGCTCGCTGGAGCGGCGCTGGGCTGGGCCGGCAGGTGGGCCGGGTGCTGGCGTCAGGTAAGTTTTTCTATTTTTCTCTATTTTCTGCTTTTTTTAATACTTCTGCAACTTTGTTGAATTAATAAAAATACTTAGGCAACTCCTAAAATCACCAAACTACTCCTGGTCCATAGTTGGGTTATTTCCAACATGAAACATTTTAGTTTGGAGATATTTGAGCATTTAAATATTTTATATAATTTTAAATGCCCAAATTCAAATATTTATGATTTAATTCACAAACCCTAAGATGGCCTAGGAAAATGTGCATCACTTTTGGCAGAGGTTCTGAACCAAGACAAAAATGGTGGGCATTTTAGAAGGGCATTTCAGGTTCATTGAAAAAGTTTTTAGTAAACCCTAATTGGTTTCAGAGGGGACTGGGGGTTCTGTCATCCCCATTTCAGGTTTCTGATGCAAAAATAAACATGATGCAACACTCTAATGCATGAACTAGCTAGGGTGTGACACCTTTGGTGATGATTTCTTCGTGTACCTTGTGGATGATACTCCCACTTCTATTTTAGAAGCGCATGCCTCTCCAAAAGCTAACTACTGGAAGGATGTGGTCCGTAGAGAGATGGATTCCATCATGGCTAATGGGACATGGGAGATCACTGAACGTCCCTATGGTTGCAAACCATTGGGCTGTAAGTGGGTGTTCAAAAATAAGGTTAGGCCCGATGGTAAAATTGAAAAGTACAAGGCTAGGCTTGTGGCCAAGGGCTATGACCAGAAAGAAGAGGAAGATTTCTTGATACTTATTCACCTATGGCCAGACTGACCACCATTCGAGTATTACTCTCGTTGGCGGCCTCGCATGGTCTTCTCGTCCACCAGATGGATGTTAAGATGGCTTTTCTGAATGGGGAGCTAAACAAGGGAATCTACATGTAACAGTCAGATGGCTTTGTGATAGATGGTTGAGAAAGAAAGGTGTGTAGGTTGCTGAAATATTTATATGGCCTAAAACAAGCACCTAAGCAATGGCATGATAAGTTTAATACAACTCTAACATCTGTTGGCTTCGTTGTTAATGAAGTTGACAAATGTGTACACTGTTGTCATAGTGGGGGCGAAGGAGTTATACTGTGCTTGTATGTTGATGACATACTGATATTCAGAACCAACCTTAAAGTCATTGAGGAGGTCAAGTCGTTTGTATCTCAGAACTTTGAGATGAAATATCTTGGTGTGGCTGATGTTATCTTGAACATCAAGCTGCTGAGAGATGATGACAATGGGATTACACTTCTACAATCCCATTATGTTGAGAAGGTGTTGAGTCGTCTTGATTCGGACTGCACACTATCTCAAACACCATATGATCCTAGCGTGTTGATTCGAAAGTTCGAAGGCATGACTAAAGATCAATTGCGATACTCTCAAATCATTAGTTCACTCATGTACTTAACGAGAGCAACGAGGCCTAACATCGCATTTGCTGTGAGCAAACTGAGCCGATTTGTTTCCAAACCGGGTGATGTACACTGGCATGCTATTGAAAGAGTTATGCGCTATGTGAAAGGTACTATGAACTATGGACTTCACTATACTGGATACCCGTCGGTACTTGAAGGGTATAGTGATGCGAATTGGATCTGTGATGTTGATGATATGAAGACCACAACTAGGTATATGTTTACTCTTGGAGATGGCACTATTTCCTGGAAGTCTTGCAAGCAAACGATCTTAACAAGATCAACAATGGAAGCAGAATTAACAGCATTAGACACATTTGGTGTCAAAGTGGGATGGCATCGAGATCTTTTTATGGACATGCAATTGGTTGATAAACCAGTTCCAGCTATCCTTATGAACTGTGACAATCAGACTGTCATCACCAACATGAAGAGTTCAAAGGACAACATGAAGTCCAACAAACACATAAGAATGAGATTAAAAGCTGTCACAAAATTAAGAAACTCTGGAGTGATAGCGTTGGAGTATGTCCATACAGCTAAGAATCTGGCAGATCCCTTTACAAAAGGGCTGCCAGTGTTGTCATACATAGTGCATCGAGGGAGATGGGTATGAGACCACATGAGTCGCCATGGTGGTAATCCAACCTATGTGATCGGAGATCCCATGAAGTAGGACCTGGGAAAACAAGCCAGTGGTGAATTGAGGAGAGTAACTATACTAACCCACTCCGTTGGACATGTAATACTCTCAATACTGTATGGTAGGATGACTATTGTCTTAATGTGTTCCAAAGCTTATGTAAGCAATACGGTATCCTACATAGCGATCTTTGGAGGAACACACCTATATGAGCCCAACTTTTGGTCACAGTCAATGAGATTGGGGTGATCTCTAATAAGCTCATGAATAGGCCAGGAGTGTGACTTATATGCTCCGTCCGAGGGGTCAGCCTTCGGCAGCCTAGTACTAGTAAGACATGTGGTGAAGCTTCTTTACGCCAAACTGACAATTCAAGGCTTAGTCCATTGTTCAGTTGTGAAGGAGTGTAGCTACTTGCTCTAGATGAAGTTCAACCTTAACAAGTCTTCACTGAAACACTGGTATATCGAAACAGCAATTGGAATAGAGGACACAATGGGCCCTCGAGATCTGGTGGGGGATTGTTGAAATATGGGATGGGCTTTAGGCCCATCTAACAATTTTTGAAAATCTCTACGGGCCCATGTGGGTTTATTGGCACTAGGTGTAGTGGGAAGTTTAGTCCCACCCCGGAAGTTGGAGAGGAGTTGGACCTCCTTATAAGGGTTTCTCTTCTACATGCTATTGGAGCTTGAGAAGAGAAGAGGCCCTCGTGCACTCCTCCTCTACCTCCCATCGCGTCGCGTTGTGCCACGGGTTGCGGGAATGAGCTGAGCCGAGCTCACACCTACATGCTTATTTTTGCCAGTCAGTAATGGAGAGTTTTCTGACAGGTGGGCCACGATCTAGCTGCCACAAACAGATCACATCTGCTCCACACGCACTGCTCACCATCGTTCCTTTGTTGCTGCTGCCGCCTGTGACTCCATCCCGTCCGCGGCGTACACGGTCGACGGGAGAGCAGGTCTCCGAAATCCGGCCTCTACGGATCCTGTACGGGAGAGGGGTGAATAGGTTTTTGGGAAGCGATTATGTGACTGCTCGCCTCCGATCCATACTTCCTCTACGTCCGCGTCGTCTTCATCATCACCGTGTCAATGTCTGACGCCGACCGTCTCGCTGTCGAGAAGCTCGAGGCTGACAAGAAGGACGTCGAGGACGCTGCTGCCGCCACTGCCACCGCGGCTTCTTCATGGCCTACTAGAGGGTATAACTCGTTTATCCTGCTCCTACTGTTTTTTGTTTTAGCCATGCTAGCATTATACGTAGATCTCTCTGTAATTACTGCAATATGTGCTTGCATGATTGAATATCAGTATGTGATTATTTGTGTCAATGCCATGCTAGTGATTTACTCATGGATTAAGTTAATCCAAAATGTTAGTTGGAAGGAGGAGATTGCATGCATCGATAATTCATTGATCATGTTCATGACGCACATATATAGGTACAAGGTGGACTGACCTCTACTTGTCTCCAAAGATGTAGAAATATACGAGGGGAGAGAGAGAGAGAGAGAGAGAGAGAGAACGGTATAAATACATACCCAAGTCCTATACACATGCAGTAGACAACGTACGCTCAACACCCCCCGCAGTCGAAGCGTCGCCGGAGACTGGACCGAAACTTCTCAAAGACTGTGGTCGGTAGTCCCTTAGTCATAACATCGGCAAACTGCTGAGTCGTAGGAACGTGCAAAACACGAACCTTCCCAAGGGCCACCTGCTTGCGAATGAAGTAAATATCGAGCTCAATATGCTTTGTCCGGCGACGATGAACGGGGTTGGTGGAGAGATAAATGGCGGATACGTTGTCGCAGTAGACGATCGTGGCCTTAGGGACCACACAAAGCAACTCCTGAAGTAGCTGACGGGCCAAGAGCACTCAGCAACGGCGTTAGCCACTTCTCGATACTCCGCCTTGGCACTCGAGCAAGATATTGTGGGCTGTCACTTGGACGACCACGAAATCAGCGAGGGTCCGAGGTAGACACAATAGCCTGACATAGAGCGACGCGTGTCCGGGAAGCCAGCCCAGTTGGTGTCGGAGTAGGCGACCATGTCGATGGAGGAGGAAGCCATCAGAGTGAGTCCTAGGGTCATAGCGCCGCGTATGTACCGAAGAATACCCTTCACCAGAGTCCAGTGGGAGTCACACGGGGAGTGCATGTGAAGGCACACCTGCTGGACTGCATACTACAAGTCAGGCCGAGTGAGGGTGAGATACTACAGGGCACCAACAATGGAGCGGTAGAACGCAGCGTCTAGCGTAGGGGAACCCTCCAAAGCAGAGACCTTCGCCTTAGTGTCAACAGGCGTGGGGGCGGGCTTGCAGTTAAGCATACCCGCGCGCTCAAGAAGCTCATAAGCGTACTTCTGCTGATGCAGAAAGAACCCATCGGCACGATGAACGACCTCAATGCCAAGGAAGTAGTGCGGCGCTTCCAGATCCTTGAGGGAAAACTCATCAAGAAGACGAGCCGTGAGCTGCTGAAGATGCCGTCAGGATGATGTCATCCACATAGAGCAGCAGGTACGCAGTAGCACTGCCCTGATGGTAGACGAAGAGAGAAGCATCGGAGCGGGTGGTGCGGAACCCAAGCTACTGCAACAACCCAGCCATCCGCTGGTACCACGCCCGAGGGGCCTGCTTCAGTCCATAAAGAGACCGAGAGAGCAAGCACACATGATCGGGATGCTCGGCGTCGACGAAGCCGGTCGGCTGCTCACAGAAGACCCGTTCCGTGAGGTGGTCGTGCAGAAAGACGTTGGAAACGTCCAACTGATGCACGGGCCAAGCACGGGAGATTGCCAGCTGCAACACCATGCCGATCGTGCCCGGTTTGACGACCGAGGCGAAGGTGTCGGTGAAGTCCATGCCGGCGCGCTGGCGGAAGCCGCGCACCACCCAGCGAGCCTTGTAGCGCTCGAAAGAACCATCAGGGCGGGTCTTGTGGCGAAGCACCCATTTGCCATTGATGACGTTGGCATGAGGGGGCCGCGGAACAAGATGCCACGTGCGGTTGCGCTGCAATGCGTCGAACTCCTCGTGCATCGTGGCAAGCCAATGTGGATCACGAAGGCTGCGCGTGCGGACGAGGGGATGGGCGACGGTGGAGAGGACGAGGTCGATGCCGCACACACATACTCGTCGGCAGCGTAGCGCATGCTAGGCGGTGGATACCGACGCGAGACCGAGTCATCATGTTGGCAGGGGCGGGTCGTCCGCAGCGGGAGCAACGGACGAGGGTGGTGAAGGATCCGTCGTAGCCGAGGCAGCGGCCTCCGCAGGAGGAGCCGGGTCCCTCGAGAGACCGCTTGAGGGGTCGGGGGCAGGGGCAGCCACACCCGTAGGGGCCGCACCAGTGGAGTCCGACGCGGAAGGGCCCGCACCGGCGTCCATGGGGCCGCGGGGAGCCGCGTCAAGGCCGCACCAGTGGGGGCACAGGGGGCTGCGCCGGGGCTGTAGGAGGCCGCGTCCAGAGCAGCCACACCCGAAGGGGCTGCATGGTGGCGCACGGTGCCCAAGGTGGGGGCGCCATCGAGGGGCGCCGCTTCCGCTGTAGGAGGTGGTACCTGGTGAAAAGGAAAAACCCGCTCATCAAAGTACACGTGCCGGGAGGTGTACACACGGTGGGAGACGGGGTCGTAGCACCGGTAACCTTTGGTGTTAGGAGGATATCCTAGGAAAATACATGCTACGGAGCGAGGAGCGAGTTTGTGTGGTGCGGTAGCGGCGGTACTAGGATAGCAATGACAACCAAATATGCGTAGACCATCGTAGGATGGGGGGAACCGAAGACAAGATGGTGTGGAGTGTAGTTCCAACGAGGACGACACAGAGTAATGTTAAGAAGGAGGGTGGCGGTGGCGAGTGCATCGGGCCAAAACCCAGGGGGAACATTGGAGTGAAACAACAATGTTCGGACGCAGTCGTCAAGAGTGCGAAGAATGCGCTCGCCGCGGCCGTTCTGCTGGGATGTGTAGGGGCATGTTAGACGAAAAGTGGTGCCATAGGATGCGAGAAGTTGGCGAGTGGCGGCATTGTCAAACTCTTTTCCGTTGTCAGTCTGGAGGGCGAGAATAGGGCGCCCAAACTGGGTGGTGACGTAGGAGTAGAAGACTGTTAGGGTGGCGAGTACATCGGACTTGCGGCGGAGTGGAAACGGCCACGCAAAGTGAGAAAATTCATCAAGTAAAACAAGATAATATAAGAAGCCCATGTTGCTCGCAGCGTGAGATGTCCATACATCACAATGAAGTAACTGAAACAAAAAAGTAGAAATAGTGTTTGATGCGCTAAAGGGTCGTCGAACATGTTTACCGAGACGGCAAGCATGACAAGTGTGCTCTTCGAATTTATTACATGAAAATGAAAAACTCTTGAGAATCTGACGAAGGAGGTGGAGTTGGGATGACCCAAGCGTGCATGTCAAAGGTCGACACCGGTGGAGAGGGCAACCGGGGAGGCGGTGTGGCGGCGGCGGTGGAGGCGGAGTGCACCGGGTACAAGTCATCGGGGCTGTCACATCGGTGGAGTACCATCCGTGTACGGGCGTCCGTCACAGAGAAACCAAGATCATCAAATTCAACGGTGAGAGGATTGTCACGTGCAAGACAACGAATGGAGACAAGATTTTTAACTAGGTCGGGTGTGACAAGAACATTAGTCATGCTAATAGGCATAAAATTAGAAGGAAAGAAACTATGATCGACATGAGTAATGGGCACGGAGGAACCGTCATCGAAGGTGATGCGGTTCAAGGTGGTGACCGGAAAGGATGAAGCAAGGTTACCAGGGTGCGACATCATGTGGGCGGTAGCCCCCCCATACCTCGGCTGCTGCTGCTGTGGTGGCCCGGAGCGGCCGCCTCCGCGGCACCGGTTGCGGCGGCCACCGCCCTGCTGCTACGACTGCTGCGGCGGGACGGGTGGCGCGGACGGGGCCGGCAGGAGGGGGAAGAACCCCGGTGGAGCAGGCGGGCGTGGATGAGGTGGGGCCGATGGAGGCGCCCCGCGAGATGTCCCGGCGGCGAGGACGGTGTGGTGCACACGCGCCTTGACCTTCTTCATCCGGTGTTCCTCCTAGCGTAAATACGTGACGACGGAGTGGAAGGTCGGGTTTGGCAGCAGGGTGAGGTTGGAGGACGCATTGCCGAAATCCTCGTTGAGGCCGGCGGTGAGGGTGCTAAGCATGACTTCAGCCGACACCTTGGCGCCAATATCGCGGAGCTCATCAGCGAGCCGCTTAAGGCACATGCAGTGGTCGTCAATGGAGGAGTCATCTTGGTGGCACCCAAAAATTCCTGCTGCAAAAACACGAGATATTGAAGCTTATTATCAGTGAAGAGGGCTTTGATCTTGGTCCACACGGCACATGCGTCGTCATCCTCCGAGACGACCGTGTGGAAGATGTCCGGCGAGACGGTGAGGTAGAACCACCGGATGAGGGAGGCCTCAATGGCCGCCCAGTCCGGATCGCCCGCCATGAGGTCGCCATCAACAGTCCCGTCGACGTGCTCGAGGAGGTGGTACTCGCGGAAGACGAGGTTGAAGTAGGTCTTCCACGCGTACTACGAGGAACTGGATTGGTCGAGCTTGATGGCGACGCGGGTGTGGATGTCAAGATCGCGAACGGCGGTGGCGTCAGGCTCAGGTCCAGCGAACGGGTTCGAGTTGCTGGAGTGGGGAGACGCCGTGGGGAAGCGGCGGCGGAGGGAGGGTGTTGGCGGCTCGGGTGGGTTGGGACTAGCGGCGGCGGCGCGGGGTAGGGTTAGGGTTTAGGTGCGCAGCGGCGGCTAGGGGAAGGAAAGCAGTAGCGGCAGAGGGGATGGCGGCGGCTGCGTGGGAGAGAGGGCGCGGCGGCGGCGGGTTTAGGCGGAAGCGAGGAAAGGGATCGGCGTGCGATCTGATACCATGTTAGTTGGAAGGAGGAGATTGCATGTATCGATAATTCATTGATCATGTGCATGACGCACATATATAGGTACAGGGTGGACCTGCCTCTACTTGTCTTTCAAAATGTATAAATATACGAGGGGGGAGAGAGATACAATGGTATAAATACAGACCCAAGTCGTATACACATACGGTAGACAAGGTACGCTCAACACAAAAATTGCCTTCTACTCGGCAGAAATTGCATGAGGGCAGGCCTTGGTGAGCGGCAGTCCAGGCGCGACACCCGAGACGTAGGCGAGAGCCGCCACGGACATGGCGGCGACAGCGCTTCACGCGGCCGTGTAGAGGAGCAGCGGGCGGGAAGGCCGGCAAGCGAGGGGAAGTGGGAAGCCATCGTTGGTAGAGTTTGTCCTTAGACAGCGTCGGCGAGAGAGATGTATCTATAGAGATACAGAGCGGAGCGGAGCAGAGCAGGGTGAAGACGATTTGGCGGCAGAGCAGGTGCCTCCTGCATCTCCGCTCCCCAGCATTGGAGCGCTCCTCAGTACTGTCTCCAACCTCATGCAGTTTCCACTACCCAAATTCTCAGTTACACAATAGGTTTGTTGCCAAAGTGAGTCAGACAATGCACATGCTGACGATAGAGGAAACCTAATTAAACATCCTGAGATTACTCGCATCCATGGTAGGGTTACATACAAAATACATTCTGAGATTAATACTGGCATCCATCATGCCAAGGCTACACACATCCAACAGGAGCATCATCCAGTTAAACTCCATAGCTAGCAATCAAAAGGGCGTTAAGAACCAGTGGACCACTTCACACCTCCAACTAATCCACCAGCACTACAATTTACCATAAGTCAAAGTTCAAGGGGCACGTATCAGTTTCATCAAAGCAAAAGCAGGGCACCCCAGACTCACTATTTGGGGCCTCAACGTTCCTCTTGGGTGACTGGGACTGTTCGACAATGAACTTGATGCCTTCCTCCAGCGTTGCCTTCCGGTCATTCTTGCAGTTCCACACCTCAGGTACAACGTAGCGTCCGCTGGGGTTGTACTCGTTGATCTCGAGCAGCGCCTTTGTCACCAAGCTGTAGATTTCTTCACCATGCTCCTCTTTTAGGACGCGAAGCTTGTCATCGAGAGGATTTCCTAGAAAGAAGGGAATGTTTGCAAAGGCAGATGTCATGTACTGAACCCGCTCGGTATTTGTATTATAGAATGCTACTAGCCTATGAGAAATTGATGACTCAAAGTTGCAAGTTATAAGCTGCTAACAGAGTTGTACGACGAGGAACGATAGTAGAGAAGTTGAGCAGTTCACATACCGTCGCTTTACCATCAACCATGACTACCCGAAAAGGATGCCAGACTGGGTTACCAATTTCAGCTTGCCATTTTGAAGAAAGAATAGCAGGGTTAACTTGTGCATCCGCTTCTTGTGCTACATTTTTACAAATGCTTTCACATCCAGCTCACCCATCCTTTTGATGCCTATATGTGCCCGGCCATTTGTAAACTTCTGCAATTCCTGCGAAACACGCAATATATCAATATCAAGGAAATTTAATAGTGACCAATACAATTGAGATAATTTGTGAAATTACCGAATGTGCACGTGTCCTATCAATCATTTATCAGCTTACATCTACATGATTTTCCCTCGTTCAAAAAGGAGGCATTATTACTTGCTCACTTACCTGTATGAGCATCTTCCGGGCATGCTGCAACTCATCGTTGCTTTGTATTTCCTTGGTAACCAGTGTCTTGTTGAGCGATCTCATTGCTTGCATCTCATTGTCTTGCTGAATATATGAAGTATAATAATAACAGATGACTATCTCTCGGATTATTTAAGCTTACAAAGTGTTTCATCTATATTTTTGAGTGTGGACAAATTTAAATAGTTGTCAACGGATGCTTAATACTTCCTCCATCCCATATACTCAACTAACATCAGATTGAAATGAGACTTTAAAAAGCATAGAGCTTGTTACTAAAATTAGTGTCCTAAACCAGCTCTAGAATAACCTAAAAGACAAAATGGAATAAGTGATCAGTTCAACACCATGAATCTTCCTTTGAACATCTTGATTTAACCCCTTCATTTCTTACGATATTTGCTTTTGTTTGATATATGCATTGCTTCAGTTGGAACTAAATTTCAATTCGGGGTAGCTGTATATCACTGCTAGTCTGTCGTAGCACCGTCTACGCTTCACTGAATCAAGCCGTTCAAATTCTTTATGTTCTGCAGAAATAATGCGTGTGTGATGTTCTGTCCTTTCCAATGTCTTTAGATGAGGTTTAGATGCAGTTTGCCACAAATCGTTTTGGTTAGTCTCTAACTGCCAGCAATACTTGAAAGAGACGGAATCAATGGTGGATATCCTGATACTAACAATTCTCTTTTTCACTGTGATGCTCAATCAGGTCACTTCCTACTGACCAACCTTCTCCTTGGTAACATGAAAACTACTGCCAAGTATACGGGTATCAAGGGTCGCATTGTGAACTTTTCATCATTTGCCCACCTCCATACATATCCAAAGGGGGTTCAGTTTGATCAGCTCGATGACAAGAAAATGTATGGGTTCTTACGGTTATTTCGAAGGAAAACTACTATCAATTCAACTGTTACTAATGTATATTTTTTATTGGAAGATACAATGATATGGCCTTGGTGCGCGGCGCCCCTGTTGCGACACCCCAGACATAGGCGAGCTCGGGCGCGAGAGCTGCCATGCCAGACATGACCGCGACGGCGGACCACGTGTCTCTGGGTGAACAGGATTTAGCAGGAGCAGAACAGAGCAAAGCGGCACTCGGATTGTCAAGTTTGAGCTACTCTGCTAACTCCAATCTCGTGCAGTTTCCAATACCCACATATTGGACATTCCATGATGCAGTTATAACCTCCAAATACTCAGTAACACAGTAGAGATTAGTACTAGCATCCATGCCAGGGCTACACACCAACACTCAGACAAGGGGGGCATACACATTCTGACGATAGAGGAAACCTAATTGAACATTCTGAGATTAGCACTAGCATCCATGCCAGGGCTACATACAAAATACATTCTGAGATTAGTGCTAGCATCCATCATGCCAAAGGACACACATCCAACAGGAGCATCGCCTAGCTAAATTGTACAGCTAGCGAAAGGCGATCATGGGCATTAATTAAGAACCACTGAACCACTACAAACCTCTAACTAATCCACCAGCACTACGACTACATTAGAGTTAAGTTCAACAAGCACGTACAAGGGGCTCATCGCTCATCGGCGCGTCCTCTTGCGTGACTGCAGCTGTTTCAGGAGGACCTGGATGGCTTCCTCCAGTGTTGCTTTCCGGTCATCCTTACGGTTCCACAGCTCCGGTGTGGCGTAGCGTCCGCTGGGGTTGTACTCGTTCATCTCAAGCAGCCCCTTTGTCACCAAGCTGTAGATTTCCTCACCATGCTCCTCTTTTAAGCTGCGTAGCTTGTCATCGTCCTCTGAGAGAATTTGCTGACAAAGAAGGAAATGTTTGTCAAAACAGATGTTTTTTAAGTTTTGTGTTATAGAATGCTACTTGTAGTAATCTCTGCGAAATTGATGACTCAAGAAGTAGCTAATACAGTAGCTAGAAGACCGAGAACACATACCGTCTCTTGACCATCAACCATGACTACCCTAAAAGGATGCCAGCCCGGGTTTGCGATTTCAGCTTGCCATTTTGAACAAAGAATAGCAGAGTTCACTTGTGCATCTTCTTGTGGCACATTTTTGCTGCAAGAAGCATTCGCAAATGCTTTCAGATCCAGCTCACCCATCCATTTGATGCCTATATGTTCCTGCACATTTGTAAACTTCGGCAGTTCCTGCAAAACATATTACCGATCGATGTCAACGAGAACTAGTGATATATATGCTGCGAAACTATAAAAAGGGAACATTCTTGCTAAATGAATCAAAGCCGACTTAGACCTAGCCACGCCCAAAAAAAGAAGGTATCAGCTGCTCACTTACATCTATCAGAATTTTCCGAGCACGTTGCAACTCGCCATTGCTTTGTCGTTCCTTGGTAACCAGCGTATGGACGAGTGACTGCATCTCCTGCATGTCACCATCTTGCTCGCCAGCTCTAGTGTCATGCTGCTTGGATGTGGCTTCAATCATCTTGGATGCCGCATCTATCATCACCTTGGATGCCGCATCGATCTTCTCTAACGCCCCATCTATCATCACCTTGGATGCTGCCTTCATCTTCTCTAGCGCCGCATCGATCTTCTCTAACGCCCCATCTATCATCACCTTGGATGTTGCATTCATCTTCTCTAGCCCCACATCAATCTTCTCGGAACTCGCTTGGGAGCCAACCTTTTGGCTCTCATTGACCGGAAGTCGGATTTTTAGCCTTTTTTTCTGGGGGCACAATGCAGCTGGCTGGGGTGGTGCATTTACCAGTGGCGGCTCTGGTGGCAGCTGGAAGAGGTTTTGGCTCTGCACCCAGATGAGCCTCTGCAGGTACGCACCGTAGTAGCATGCCGTGCTGGTCCTATTATTGTCAATCAGTTGTTGCATCTCCTCCTGCACTCGTTCCCAGATAAGTTTTGCCCAGTCAATGCAATGCGCCCGAAGATCCTTCAAATTCCTCAATGCATCATCCACCGTCCGCGGCAGCCTGCGCTTCCTGTCGGTGGAAGACTCTATTGGCCCCAGGATGTAAACCTTCATGAACTCTTCGGCGGCGGAGGTCACGACGGCGCTGGCAGGATAAGGGTAAGTGAACAGAGGTTTTCCTGGGAGGCGGAGCGCCTGGGCGAATGAATCGATGGAGACCTCGATTTTTTGGCCACGGACGGAGCTCCATCCGGGATTCGGGGACGGCTTGTAGTTGGCGATGAGCTCGGCGACGAGGTCCGGGCGCGGGGCGCCGGAGGAGGACAGGTCGAGGCGGACGAAGTCGAGGAGGCCGAGGGCGCGGGCGCGGAGGCCTTCGTCGTGGGCGGCGGACGGGGCCACGGGCGGGTCAAGGAGGCCGAGGTTGGCGCGGATCCGGCGGAGGCGCTCCTCACCGCTCTCGTGGTGGATTGATTTCGGGGTTTCCATGGAGGAGGTTGTGAGCAAGGTGGAGGGGATTAGTGTGCGCCGCCGCCGTGACGGGGGAGGAGAGGGGGCTAGTCCACCATACTCGAGTGCTCTGTTTTCCTGTGCCCGCTTTGCCTTTGGTGGTGTTGGGCGGTGCCGAGGCCAGGCTCGCGACTCGTGGAGGGAGTACTCTGTGGTCTACTGTTTTTACTTGTTGCGGGTGAGACGCTTGGAGCCGTGGACGTTCATGTGTCGAGCCGTGGAGCTGAGCGTGTACACGAACATCCGAACTTGTAGCATTTTAGGCGACGTCTATGACCTCGGGCTGCCTATTGTGTTCTTCCAAAATCGACTAATCCATTTTGTTGAGTATCTTGATTATATTTAGAAAACATACAATACAATAGACTAGGATTTATTCTAGTTTTGTCTTGTACATCAAGTGATCATGTATTTCTATATACACCACAAGGCTCAAGCAATAAATATCAATTTCATCAATTCCCTCTCTATTCTTCTACTCCCTCGTACCGGTGCATTAGGCACGTTAAGAAAATCAAATAATCACAAAACATCTAGGCGTGATGTATAAATTACGTACCTGGTTCCTGTTTCTTGCCACATAAAAAGAAAAGGACCAATAGGAGACGTGGGACGTGGTGTGCCTTCAATGACTTCCGACTACCAAGCACAATATGCAATGCTATTAAGAGCATCTTCAACAACCGCGCTATATAAGCGCCCGCTGAAAAATTAGTGCTTTTAGCGCGTGCTACCGCTTCAGGCGCTCCAGCGGACGCGCAAAAACCGCGCGCGCGGCATATCTAATTCAACGCGCGGGCGGAAACGCCATCGCGCCACTTATTTGCTGCACCCGCTCCCTCGCGCTGAACTCTCGAGTGCTCGCTCGCAACTCCACCTACCCATCCAGCTACCGGCCGCCCGCGTCACCCCATTTCTTCGGGCGACCGTTCCGGCGCTTCCCCGGTCTCTCCCCGCATGGCCGCGGCTTTCTCCATCTCCCTCTAGTCAGCGCCACCCGTCACGCACGGCAGTCCTCCGACGAACAGCGACTGGCCGCCCACTGTCGCTTGGCGCCCGCAAGGTGTTCGACAAAACGCCCACAAGGTATGTATTGTTTCCAACTTCACATTTTTACATGAAATTTGGTGCATGTTGTGTCGGAGTAATGGGCCACGGGTAGGCTCACCTGAGGCCCATGATTTATCAAGACTCTGGGCCAGCTTCGCCTAGCTGAGCCCCAAGTCGAAACTCCGCCCTCTGAGGCCGGCTGGCTCAGCGGCCGGCTGCCAGAGGGCGGGTGACCCAAGACTTGTTGGGGAACGTTGCAGAAAATTAAAAATTTTCCTACGGTTTCACCAAGATCCATCTATGAGTTCATCTAAGCAACGAGTCATGGGAGAGAGATTGCATCTACATACCACTTTGTAGATCGCGTACGGAAGAGTTCGAGGGAACGGTGATGATGGAGTCGTACTCGCCGTGATTCAGATCACCGATGACCAAGTGCTGAACAGACAGCACCTCCGCGTTCAACACACGTACGGTACGGACGACATCTCCTCCTTCTTAATCCAGCAAGGGGGAAGGAGAGGTTGAGGAAGAAGGCTCCAGCAGCAGCACGACGGCGTGATGATGGTGGAGAGGCAGTACTCCGACAGGGCTTCGCCAAGTGCTCAACGGAGGAGGAGAGGTGTTGGGGAGGGGAGGGGCTGCGCCTTGGATCAGGTGTTCAGCCCTCCCCTCGCCCCTCTATTTATAGGGGAAGGGGGAAGGGGGCCGGCCCCCTCTAGATGAGATCTAGAGGGGGGGCGGCGGCCAGGGAGGGGGCTTGCCCCCCAAGCAAAGGGGGTGCGCCCCCCTTAGGGTTCCCCCCGCCAACCCTAGGCGCATGGGCCCAAGGGGGGGCGCGCCCAGCCCTCCAGGGGCTGGTGCCCTGCCCCACGCGGCCCATGTGGCCCACCAAGAGGGGTGGCCCCTCCCGGTGGACCCCCGGGACCCCTCCGGTGGCCCCGGTACAATACCGATATGCCCCCGAAACTTTCCGGTGTCCGCATGACAACTTCCTATATATAAATCTTTACCTCCGGACCCTTCCGGAACTCCTCATGACGTCCGGGATCTCATCCGGGACTCCGAACAACATTCGGTAATCACATACAAGTCTTCCTAATAACCCTAGCGTCACCGAACCTTAAGTGTGTAGACCCTACGGGTTCGGGAGACACGCAGACATGACCGAGACGGCTCTCCGGTCAATAACCAACAGCGGGATCTGGATACCCATGTTGGCTCCCACATGCTCCTCGATGATGTCATCGGATGAACCACGATGTCGAGGATTCAAGCAACCCCGTATACTATTCCCTTTGTCAATCGGTACGTTACATGCCCGAGACTCGATCGTCGGTATCCCAATACCTCGTTCAGTCTCGTTACCGGCAAGTCACTTTACTCGTACCGTAATGCATGATCCCGTGACCAAACACTTGGTCACTTTGAGCTCATTATGATGATGCATTACGAGTGGGCCCAGAGATACCTCTCCGTCATATGGAGTAACAAATCCCAGTCTCGGTCCGTGTCAACTCAACAGACACTTTCGGAGATACCTGTAGTGCACCTTTATAGTCACCCAGTTACGTTGGGACGTTTGATACACCCAAAGCACTTCTACGGTATCCGGGAGTTACACGATCTCATGGTCTAAGGAAGAGATACTTGACATTGGAAAAGCTCTAGCAAAATGAACTACACGATCTTGTGCTATGCTTAGGATTGGGTCTTGTCCATCACGTCATTCTCCTAATGACGTGATCCCGTTGTCAATGACATCTAATGTCCATAGTTAGGAAACCATGACTATCTGTTGACCAACGAGCTAGTCAACTAGAGGCTTACTAGGGACGTATTGTGGTCTATGTATTCACACGTGTATTACGATTTCCGGATAATACAATTATAGCATGAATAGAAGACAATTATCATGAACAAGGAAATATAATAATAATCCATTTATTATTGCCTCTAGGGCATATTTCCAACAGTCTCCCACTTGCACTAGAGTCAATAATCTAGTTACATTGTGATGAATCGAACACCCATAGAGTCCTGGTGTTGATCATGTTTTGCTCGCGAGAGAGGTTTAGTCAACGGATCTGCGACATTCAGATCTGTATGTACTTTGCAAATATCTATGTCTCCATCTTGAACATTTTCACGGGTGGAGTTGAAGCGACGCTTGATGTGCCTGGTCTTCTTGTGAAACCTGGGCTCCTTGGCAAGGGCAATAGCTCCAGTGTTGTCACAGAAGAGTTTGATCGGCCCCGACGCATTGGGTATGACTCCTAGGTCGGTGATGAACTCCTTCACCCAAATTGCTTCATGTGCTGCCTCCGAGGCTGCCATGTACTCCGCTTCACATGTAGATCCCGCCACGACGCTCTGCTTGCAGCTGCACCAGCTTACTGCTCCACCATTCAACATATACACGTATTCGGTTTGTGACTTAGAGTCATCCAGATCTGTGTCGAAGCTAGCGTCGACGTAACCCTTTACGACGAGCTCTTCGTCACCTCCATAAATGAGAAACATGTCCTTTGTCCTTTTCAGGTACTTCAGGATATTCTTGACCGCTGTCCAGTGTTCCTTGCCGGGATTACTTTGGTACCTTCCTACCAACCTTACGGCAAGGTTTACATCAGGTCTGGTACAAAACATTGCATACATAATAGATCCTATGGCTGAGGCATAGGGGATGACGCTCATCTCTTCTTTATCTTTTGCCGTGGTCGGGCATTGAGCCGAGCTCAATCTCACACCTTGCAGTACAGGCAAGAACCCTTTCTTGGACTGATCCATTTTGAACTTCTTCAAAATCTTATCAAGGTATGTGCTTTGTGAAAGACCTATTAGGCGTCTCGATCTATCCCTATAGATCTTGATGCCTAATATGTAAGCAGCTTCTCTAAGGTCCTTCATTGAAAAACACTTATTCAAGTAGGCCTTAATGCTATCCAAGAATTCTATATCATTTGCCATCAAAAGTATGTCATCTACATATAATATGAGAAATGCTACAGAGCTCCCACTCACTTTCTTGTAAACGCAGGTTTCTCCGTAAATCTGCATAAACCCAAACGCTTTGATCATCTCATCAAAACGAATGTTCCAACTCCGAGATGCTTGCACCAGCCCATAAATGGATCGCTGGAGCTTGCACACTTTGTTAGCATTCTTAGGATCGACAAAACCCTCCGGCTGCATCATATACAGTTCTTCCTTAAGATGCCCGTTAAAGAATGCCGTTTTGACGTCCATCTGCCATATCTCATAATCATAGTATGCGGCAATTGCTAACATGATTCGGACGGACTTAAGCTTCGCTACGGGAGAGAAAGTCTCATCGTAGTCAATCCCTTGAACTTGCCGATAACCCTTAGCGACAAGTCGAGCTTTATAGATGGTGACATTACCATCTGCGTCCATCTTCTTCTTAAAGATCCACTTGTTTTCTATCGCTCGCTGATTATCGGGCAAGTCAGTCAAAGTCCATACTTTGTTTTCATACATGGATTCTATCTCGGATTTCATGGCTTCTAGCCATTTGTTGGAATCTGGGCCTGCCATCGCTTCTTCATAGTTCGAAGGTTCACCGTTGTCTAACAACATGATTTCCAGGACAGGGTTGCCATACCACTCTGGTGTGGAACGTGTCCTTGTGGACCTACGAAGTTCAGTAGCAACTTGATCAGAAGTACCTTGATCATCATCATTAATTTCCTCTCCAGTCGGTGTAGGCACCACAGGAACGTTTTCCTGAGATGCACTACTTTCCGGTTCAAGAGGTAGTACTTCATCGAGTTCTACTTTCCTCCCACTTACTCCTTTCGAGAGAAACTCTTTTTCCAGAAAGGATCCGTTCTGTTGGGGAACGTAGTAATTTTAAAAAATTTCCTACGCACACGCAAGATCATGGTGATGGCATAGCAACAAGAGGGGAGAGTGTTGTCCACGTACCCTCGTAGACCGTAAGCGGAAGCGTTATGACAACGCGGTTGATGTAGTCGTACGTCTTCACGATCCGACCGATCCAAGTACCGAACGTACGACACCTCCGAGTTCAGCACACGTTCAGCTCGATGACGATCCCCGGGCTCCGATCCAGCAAAGCTTCGGGGATGAGTTCCGTCAGCACGACGGCGTGGTGACGATGATGATGTTCTACCGGCGCAGGGCTTCGCCTAAACTCCGCGACGATATGACCGAGGTGGAATATGGTGGAGGGGGGCACCGCACACGGCTAAGGAACGATCCGTAGATCAACTTGTGTTGTCGTGTCTAGAGGTGCCCCCCTGCCCCCGTATATAAAGGAGCAAGGGGGGAGGGGGCGGCCGGCCTAGGAGGGGCGCGCCAAGGGGAGTCCTACTCCCGGAGTAGGACTCCCTCCTTCCTTGTTGGAGTAGGAGAAGAGGGAAAGACGGGGAGAGGAGGAAGGAAAGAGGGGCTGCACCCCTTGTCCAATTCGGACCAGAGGGGGGCTGCGGGCCTCCTTCCTTTCGGCCTCTCTCCTCAATTCCCGTATGGCCCAATAAGGCCCATATACTCCCCGGCGAATTCCCGTAACTCTCCGGTACTCCGAAAAATACCCGAATCACTCGGAACTTTTCCGAACTCCAAATATAGTCGTCCAATATATCGATCTTTACGTCTCGACCATTTCGAGACTCCTCGTCATGTCTCCGATCTCATCCGGGACCCCGAACTCCTTCGGTACATCAAAACTCATAAACTCATAATATAACTGTCATCGAAACCTTAAGCATGCGGACCCTACGGGTTCGAGAACTAAGTAGACATGACCTAGAACTATTATTGGTCAATAACCAATAGCGGAACCTGGA
Source organism: Triticum aestivum (assembly GCF_018294505.1). NCBI lineage: Eukaryota > Viridiplantae > Streptophyta > Magnoliopsida > Poales > Poaceae > Triticum > Triticum aestivum. The sequence continues at coordinate 72,060,023 of NC_057801.1, forward strand.
TGCCCATATTGGCTCCTACATATTCTACGAAGATCTTTATCGGTCAAACCGCATAACAACATACTTTGTTCCCTTTGTCATCGGTATGTTACTTGCCCGAGATTCGATCGTCGGTATCCAATACCTAGTTCAATCTCGTTACCGGCAAGTCTCTTTACTCGTTACGTAATGCATCATTCCGTAACTAACTCATTAGCTACATTGCTTGCAAGGCTTATAGTGATGTGCATTACCGAGAGGGCCCAGATATATCTCTCCGACAATCGGAGTGACAAAACCTAATCTCGAAATACGCCAACCCAACATGTACCTTCGGAGACACCTGTAGTACTCCTTTATAATCACCCAGTTACGTTGTGACGTTTGGTAGCACCCAAAGTGTTCCTCCGGTAAACGGGAGTTGCATAATCTCATAGTTACAGGAACATGTATAAGTCATGAAGAAAGCAATAGCAACATACTAAACGATCAAGTGCTAGGCTAACGGAATGGGTCATGTCAATCACATCATTCTCCTAATGATGTGATCCCGTTAATCAAATGACAACTCTTTTGTCCATGGCTAGGAAACTTAACCATCTTTGATTCAACGAGCTAGTCAAGTAGAGGCATACTAGTGACACTATGTTTGTCTATGTATTCACACATGTATTATGTTTCCGGTTAATACAATTCTAGCATGAATAATAAACATTTATCATGATATAAGGAAATAAATAATAACTTTATTATTGCCTCTAGGGCATATTTCCTTCAGTCTCCCACTTGCACTAGAGTCAATAATCTAGTTCACATCGCCATGTGATTTAACACCAATATTCACATCTGTATGTGATTAATACCCATAGTTCACATCGTCATGTGATCAACACCCAAAGGGTTTACTAGAGTCAATAATCTAGTTCACATCGCTATGTGATTAACACCCAAAAGAGTACTAAGGTATGATCATGTTTTGCTCGTGAGAGAAGCTTAGTCAACGGGTCTGTCATATTCAGAGCCGTATGTATTTCGCAAATATTCTATGTCCACAATGCTCTGCACGGAGCTACTCTAGCTAATTGCTCCCACTTTCAATATGTATCCAGATTGAGACTTAGAGTCATCTGGATTGGTGTAAAAGCTTGCATCGTTGTAACTTTTACGACGGGCTCTTTTATCACCTCCATAATCGAGAAACATCTCCTTAGTCCTCACTAAGGATATTCTTGACCCATGACCAGTGATCTACTTATTAGATCAAAATTGTATTCCTTTGCCAAACACAGAGCAAGGTATACAATAGGTCTGGTTCACAGCATAGCATACTTTATAGAACCTATGACTGAGGCATAGGGAATGACTTTTCATTCTCTTTCTATTTTCTGCAATGGTCGGGTCTTGAGTCTTACTCAACTTCACACCTTGTAACACAGGCAAGAACTCCTTCTTTGACTGTTCCATTTTGAACTATTTCAAAAATTTATCAAGGTATGTACTCATTGAAAAATCTTATCAAGCGTCTTGATCTATCTATATAGATCTTGATGCTCAATGTGTAAGCAGCTTCACCGAGGTCTTGCTTTGAAAAACTCTTATTCAAGTATCCTTTCATGCTATCCAGAATTTCCATATCATTTCCAATTAACAATATGTCATCCACATATAATATTAGAAATGCTACAGAGCTCCCACTCACTTTCTTGTAAATACAGGCTTCTTCAAAAGTCTGTATAAAACCATATGCTTTGATCAACTCATCAAAGCGTATATTCCAACTCCGAGATGCTTGCACCAGTCCATTGATGGATTGCTGGAGCTTGCACACTTTGTTAGCATCTTTAGGATTGATAAAAACTTTCTGGTTGCATCATATACAACTCTTCTTTAATAAATCCATTAAGGAAAGCAGTTTTGACATCCATTTGCCAGATTTCATAAAACGTGGCAATTGCTAACATGATTCAGACAGACTTAAGCTTCGATACGAGTGAGAAAATCTCATCGTATTCAACACCTTAAACTTGTTGAAAACATTTCGCAACAAGTCGAGCTTAGTAGATAGTAACACTACTATCAATGTCCGTCTTCCTCTTGAAGATCCATTTATTTAACATGGCTTGCTGATCATCGAGCAAGTCAATCAAAGTCCATTCTTTGTTCTCATACATGGATCATATCTCAGATTTTATGGCCTCAAGCCATTTCGTGAAATCTGGGCTCATCATCGCTTCCTCATAGTTCGTAGGTTCATGATGATCTAGTAACATGACTTCCAGAATAGGATTACCGTACCACTCTGGTGCGGATCTTACTCTGGAAGACCTACGAGGTTCTGTAGTAACTTAATCTGAAGTTTCATGATCATCATCGTTAACTTCCTCACTAATTGGTGTAGTAGTCACAGGAACAGATTTCTGTGATGAACTACTTTCCAATAAGGGAGCAGGTACAGTTACCTCATCAAGTTCTACTTTCCTCCCACTCACTTCTTTCGAGAGAAACTCCTTCTCTAGAAAGGATCCATCTTAGCAACAAAAAATTTGCCTTTGGATCTATGATAGAAGGTGTACCCAATAGTTACCTTTGGGTATTCTATGAAGACGCACTTCTCCGATTTGGGTTCGAGCTTATCAGGTGAAAACTTTTTCACATAAGCATCACAACTCCAAACTCTAAGAAACGACAGCTTAGGTTTACTGTTAAACCATAGTTCATACGGTGTCGTCTCAACGGATTTAGATGGTGCCCTATTAAACGTGAATGTAGTTGTCTCTAATGCATAACCCCAAAACGATAATGGTAAATCAGTAAGAGACATCATAGATTGCACTATATCCAATAAAGTAATGTTATGACGTTCGGACACACCATTAAGCTGTGGTGTTCCAGGTGGCATGAGTTTGTGAAACTATTCACATTGTTTTAATTGAAGACCAAACTCGTAACTCAAATATTCGTCTGCGCGATCAGATCGCAGAAACTTTATTTTCTTGTTACGATGATTTTTCTACTTCACTCTGAAATTCTTTGAACCTTTCAATTATTTCATACTTATGTTTCATCAAGTAGATATACCTATATCTGCTCAAATCATCTTGTGAAGGTTAGAAAATAATGATACTTGCCACGAGCATCAACACACATTGGATCGCATACATCGGTATGTATTATTTCCAATAAGTCAGTAGCTCGTTCCATTGTTCCGGAGAACGGAGTTTTTAGTCATCTTGCCCAAAAGGCACGGTTCGCAAGCATCAAATGATTCATAACCAAGTGATTCCGAAAATCCATCTTTATGGAGTTTCTTCATGCGCTTTACACCGATATGACCCAAACGGTAGTGCCATAAATAAGTTGCACTATCATTATTAACTTTGCATCTTTTGGTTTCAATATTATGAATATGTGTATCACTACGATCAAGATCCAATGAACCATTTTCATTGGGTGTGTAACCATATAAGGTTTTATTCATGTAAACAGAATAGCAGTTTATTCTCTTACTTAAATGAATAACCGTATTGCAATAAACACGATCAAATCATATTCATGCTCAAAGCAAACACCAAATAACATTTATTTAGGTTCAACACTAATCCCAAAAGTATAGGGAGTGTGCGATGATGATCATATCAATCTTGAAACTACTTTCAACACACATCGTCACTTCACCCTTAACTAGTTTCTGTTTATTCTGCAAATCCCGTTTCGAGTTACTAATCTTAGCAACCGAACAAGTATCAAATACTCAGGGGTTACTATAAACACTAGTAAGGTACACATCAATAACATGTATATCAAATATACCCTTGTTCACTTTGCCATCCTTCTTATCCACCAAATATTCAAGGCATTTCGCTTCTAGTGACCATTTCCTTTTTTTTGCGAAAATAGTGACCATTTCCTTTGCAGTGTAAGCACTCAGTTTCAGGTTTTGGTTCAGCTTTGGGCTTCTTCATGGGAGTGACAACTTGCTTGTCATTCTACTTGAAGTTCCCCTTTCTTTCCCTTTGCCCTTTTTCTTGAAACTAGTGATCTTGTCAACCATCAAAATTTGATGCTCTTTCTTGATTTCTAACTTCGTTGATTTCAACATCACGAAGCGCTCGGGAATCGTTTTCGTCATCCCTTGCATACTATAGTTCATCACAAAGTTCTACTAACTTGGTGATGGTGACTAGAGAATTCTGTCAATCACTATCTTATCTGGAAGATTAACTCCCACTTGATTCAAGCAATTGAAGTACCCAGACAATCTGAGCACATGCTCACTAGTTGAGCGATTCTCCTCCATCTTTTAGCTATAGAACTTGTTGGAGATTTTATATCTCTCAACTCGGGTATTTGCTTGAAATATTAACTTCAACTCCTGGAATATCTCATATGGTCCATGACGTTCAAAACGTCTTTGAAGTCCCGATTCTAAGCCATTAAGCATGGTGCACTAAACTATCAAGTAGTCATCATATTGAGCTAGCCAAACGTTCATAACGTCTGCATCTGCTCCTGCAATAGGTTTGTCACCTAGCGGTGCATCAAGGACATAATTCTTCTGTGCAGCAATGAGGATAAACCTCAGATCACGGATCCAATCCGCATCATTGCTACTAACATTTTTCAACACAATTTTCTCTAGGAACATATCAAAATAAACATATGAAAGCAACAACGCAAGCTATTGATCTACAACATAATTTGCAAAATACTACCAGGACTAAGTTCATGATAAATTTAAGTTCAATTAATCATATTATTTAAGAACTCCCACTTAGACAGACATCTCTCTAGTCATCTAAGTGATCACGTGATCCAAATCAACTAAACCATGTCCGATCATCACGTGAGATGGAGTAGTTTCAATGGTGAACATCATTATGTTGATCATATGTACTATATGATTCACGCTCGACCTTTCGGTCTCCGTGTTCCGAGGCCATATCTGTATATGCTAGGCTCGTCAAGTTTAACCTGAGTATTCCGCGTGTGCAAAACTGTCTTGCACCCGTTGTAGATGGACGTAGAGCTTATCACACCCGATCATCACGTGGTGTCTAGGCACGACGAACTTTGGCAACGGTGCATACTCAGAGAGAACACTTCTTGATAATTTAGTGAGAGATCATCTTAAAATGCTACCGTCAATCAAAGCAAGATAAGATGCATAAAGGATAAACATCACATGCAATCAATATAAGTGATATGATATGGCCATCATCATCTTGTGCTTGTGATCTCCATCTCCGAAGCACCGTCGTGATCACCATCGTCACCGGCGCGACACCTTGATCTCCATCGTAGCATCGTTGTCGTTACGCCATCTATTGCTTCTACGACTATCGCTACCGCTTAGTGATAAAGTAAAGCAATTACAGGGCGTTTGCATTTCATACAATAAAGCGACAACCATATGGCTCCTGCCAGTTGCCGATAACTTCGGTTACAAAACATGATCATCTCATACAATAAAATATAGCATCACGTCTTGACCATATCACATCACAACATGCCCTGCAAAAACAAGTTAGACGTCCTCTACTTTGTTGTTGCAAATTTTACGTGGCTGCTACGGGCTTTAGCAAGAACCGTTCTTACCTACGCATAAAAACCACAACGATAGTTCGTCAAGTTGGTGCTGTTTTAACCTTCGCAAGGACCGGGCGTAGCCACACTCGATTCAGCTAAAGAGAGAGAGACAGACACCCGCCAGCCACCTTTAAGCACGAGTGCTCGCAACGGTGAAACCAGTCTCGCGTAAGCGTACGCGTAATGTCGGTCCGGGCCGCTTCATCTCACAATACCGCCGAACCAAAGTATGACATGCTGGTAAGCAGTATGACTTGTATCGCCCACAACTCACTTGTGTTCTACTCGTGCATATAACATCAACGCATAAAACCTTGGCTCGGATGCCACTGTTGGGGAACGTAGTAATTTCAAAAAATTTCTTACGCACACGCAAGATCATGGTGATGGCATAGCAACGAGAGGGGAGAGTGTTGTCCACGTACCCTCGTAGACCGTAAGCGGAAGCGTTATGACAACGCGGTTGATGTAGTCGTACGTCTTCACGATCCGACCGATCCAAGTACCAATTGTACGGCACCTCCGAGTTCAGCACACGTTCAGCTCGATGACGATCCCCGGGCTCCGATCCAGCAAAGCTTCGGGGATGAGTTCCGTCAGCACAACAGCGTGGTGACGATGATGATGTTCTACCGGCGCAGGGCTTCACCTAAACTCCGCGACGATATGACCGAGGTGGAATATGGTGGAGGGGGGCACCGCACACGGCTAAGGAACGATCCGTAGATCAACTTGTGTTGTCGTGTCTAGAGGTGCCCCCTGCCCCCGTATATAAAGGAGCAAGGAGGGAGGGGGCGGCCGGCCTAGGAGGGGCGCGCCAAGGGGAGTCCTACTCCCATCGGGAGTAGGACTCCCTCCTTCCTTGTTGGAGTAGGAGAAGGGGGAAAGAGGGGGAGAGGAGGAAGGAAAGAGGGGCTGCACCCCTTGTCCAATTCGGACCAGAGGGGGGCTGCGCGCCTCCTTCCTTTTGGCCTCTCTCCTCAATTCCCGTATGGCCCAATAAGGCCCATATACTCCCCGGCGAATTCCCGTAACTCTCCGGTACTCTGCAAAATACCCGAATCACTCGGAACCTTTCCGAACTCCGAATATAGTCGTCCAATATATCGATCTTTACGTCTCGACCATTTTGAGACTCCTCGTCATGTCCCCGATCTCATCCGGGACTCCGAACTCCTTCGGTACATCAAAACTCATAAACTCATAATATAACTGTCATCGAAACCTTAAGCGTGCGGACCCTACGGGTTCGAGAACTATGTAGACATGACCTAGAACTATTCTTGGTCAATAACCAATAGAGGAACCTGGATGCCCATATTGGCTCCTACATATTCTACGAAGATCTTTATCGGTCAAACCGCATAACAACATACTTTGTTCCCTTTGTCATCGGTATGTTACTTGCCCGAGATTCGATCGTCGGTATCCAATACCTAGTTCAATCTCGTTACCGGAAAGTCTCTTTACTTGTTACGTAATGCATCATTCTGTAACTAACTCATTAGCTACATTGCTTGCAAGGCTTATAGTGATGTGCATTACCGAGAGGGCCAGAGATACCTCTCCGACAATCGGAGTGACAAAACCTAATCTCGAAATACGCCAACCCAACATGTACCTTCGGAGACACCTGTAGTACTCCTTTATAATCACCCAGTTACGTTGTGACGTTTGGTAGTACCCAAAGTGTTCCTCCGGTAAACGGGAGTTGCATAATCTCATAGTTACAGGAACATGTATAAGTCATGAAGAAAGCAATAGCAACATACTAAACGATCAAGTGCTAGGCTAACGGAATGGGTCATGTCAATCACATCATTCTCCTAATTATGTGATCCCGTTAATCAAATGACAACTCTTTTGTCCATGGCTAGGAAACTTAACCATCTTTGATTCAACGAGCTAGTCAAGTAGAGGCATACTAGTGACACTATGTTTGTCTATGTATTCACACATGTATTATGTTTCCGGTTAATACAATTCTAGCATGAATAATAAACATTTATCATGATATAAGGAAATAAATAATAACTTTATTATTGCCTCTAGGGCATATTTCCTTCACGTTCTTGGCAACAAAGATCTTGCGCTCGGATCTTAAGTAGAAGGTATACCCAATGGTTTCCTTAGGGTATCCTATGAAGACGCATTTTTCTGACTTGGGTTCGAGCTTTTCAGGTTGAAGTTTCTTGACATAAGCATCACATTCCCAAAATTTTAGAAATGACATCTTAGGTTTCTTCCCAAACCATAATTCATACGGTGTCGTCTCAACGGATTTAAACGGTGCCCTATTTAAAGTGAATGTAGTTGTCTCTAGAGCGTATCCCCAAAATGATAGCGGTAAATCGGTAAGAGACATCATAGATCGCACCATATCCAATAGAGTGCCATTACGATGTTCGGACACACTGTTACGTTGAGGTGTTCCAGGCGGCGTGAGTTGTGAAACGATTCCACATTTTCTTAAGTGTGTACCAAATTCATGACTTAAATATTCTCCTCCACGATCCGATCGTAAGAATTTTATCTTTCGGTCACGTTGATTCTCTACTTCATTCTGAAATTCCTTAAACTTTTCAAAGGTCTCAGACTTGTGTTTCATCAAGTAGACATACCCATATCTACTCAAGTCATCAGTGAGAGTGAGAACATAACGATATCCTCCACGAGCCTCAACGCTCATTGGACCGCACACATCGGTATGTATGATTTCCAACAAAGTTGGTTGCTCGCTCCATTGTTCCGGAGAACGGGGTCTTGGTCATTTTGCCCATGAGGCATGGTTCGCATGTGTCAAATGATTCATAATCGAGAGACTCTAAAAGACCATCAGCATGGAGCTTCTTCATGCGCTTGACACCAATGTGACCAAGGCGGCAGTGCCATAAGTATGTGGGACTATCGTTATCAACTTTACATCTTTTGGTATTCACGCTATGAATATGTGTAACATTACGTTCGAGATTCATTAAGAACAAACCATTGACCATCGGGGCATGATCGTAAAACATATCTCTCATATAAATAGAACAACCATTATTCTCGGATTTAAATGAGTAGCCATCTCGTATTAAACGAGATCCAGATACAATGTTCATGCTCAAACTTGGCACTAAATAACAATTATTGAGGTTTAAAACTAATCCCGTAGGTAAATGTACAGGTAGCGTGCCGACGGCGATCACATCGACCTTGGAACCATTCCCGACGCGCATCGTCACCTCGTCCTTCGCCAGTCTCCGCTTATTCCGCAGCTCCCGCTGTGAGTTACAAATGTGAGCGACGGCACCGGTATGAAATACCTAGGAGTTACTACGAGTACTGGTAAGGTACACATCAATTACATGTATATCAAATATACCTTTAGTGTTGCCGGCCTTCTTGTCCGCTAAGTATTTGGGGCAGTTCCGCTTCCAGTGACCCTTCCCCTTGCAATAAAAGCACTCAGTTTCAGGCTTGGGTCCATTCTTTGACTTCTTCCCGGCAATTGGCTTACCGGGCGCGGCAACATCTTTGTCGTCCTTCTTGAAGTTCTTCTTACCCTTGCCCTTTTTGAACTTAGTGGTCTTATTGACCATCAACACTTGATGTTCTTTCTTGATTTCAACCTCTGCTGACTTCAGCATTGAGAATACTTCAGGAATGGTCTTCGCCATCCCCTGTATATTATAGTTCAACACAAAGCTCTTGTAGCTCGGTGGGAGCGACTGAAGGATTCTGTCAATGACCGCCTCTTCCGGGAGGTTGATCTCCAACCGGGACAGGCGGTTGTGCAACCCAGACATTTTGAGTATGTGCTCACTGACAGAACTGTTTTCCTCCATCTTACAACTATAGAACTTGTCGAAGACTTCATATCTCTCGACCCGGGCATGAGCTTGGAAAACCATTTTCAGCTCCTCGAACATCTCATATGCTCCGTGCTTCTCAAAACGCTTTTGGAGCCCCGGTTCTAAGCTGTAAAGCATGCTGCACTGAACAAGGGAGTAATCATCGGCACATGATTGCCAAGTGTTCATAACGTCTTGGTTCTCTGGGATGGGTGCTTCACCTAGCGTTGCATCTAGGACATAGTCTTTCTTGGCTGCTATGAGGATGATCCTCAGGTTCCGGACCCAGTCCGAATAGTTGCTGCCATCATCTTTCAGCTTGGTTTTCTCTAGGAATGCGTTAAAGTTCATGTTGACATGAGCGTTGGCCATTTGATCTACAAGACAAATTTTGCAAAAGTTTTAGACTAAGTTCATGATAATTAAGTTCATCTAATCAAATTATTTAATGAACTCCCACTCAGATTAGACATCCCTCTAGTCATCTAAGTGTTACACGATCCGAGTCGACTAGGCCGTGTCCGATCATCACATGAGATGGACTAGTCATCATCGGTGAACATCTCCATGTTGATCGTATCTTCCATACGACTCATGTTCGACCTTTCGGTCTCTGTGTTCCGAGGCCATGTCTGTACATGCTAGGCTCGTCAAGTTAACCCTAAGTGTTCTGCATGTGTAAATCTGTCTTACACCCGTTGTATGTGAACGTAAGGATCTATCACACCCGATCATCACGTGGTGCTTCGAAACGACGAACTTTAGCAACGGTGCACAGTTAGGGGGAACACTTTCTTGAAATTATTATAAGGGATCATCTTATTTACTACCGCCGTTCTAAGTAAACAAGATGCATAAAACATAATAAACATCACATGCAATTATATAGTAGTGACATGATATGGCCAATATCATATAGCTCCTTTGGTCTCCATCTTCGGGGCTCCATGATCATCTTCGTCACCGGCATGACACCATGATCTCCATCATCATGATCTCCATCATTGTGTCTTCATGAAGTTGTCACGCCAACGACTACTTCTACTTCTATGGCTAACGCGTTTAGCAATAAAGTAAAGTAATTTACATGGCGTTCTTCAATGACACGCAGGTCATACAAAAAATAAAGACAACTCCTATGGCTCCTGCCGGTTGTCATACTCATCGACATGCAAGTCGTGATTCCTATTACAAGAACATGATCTCATACATCACAATATATCATTCATCATTCATCACAACTTCTGGCCATATCACATCACATGACAATTGCTACAAAAACAAGTTAGACGTCCTCTAATTGTTGTTGCATCTTTTACGTGGCTGCAATTGGGTTCTAGCAAAAATGTTTTCTTACCTACGAATAACCACAACGTGATTTTGTCAACTTCTATTTACCCTTCATAAGGACCCTTTTCATCTAATCCGCTCCAACTAAAGTAGGAGAGACAGACACCCGCTAGCCACCTAATGCAACTAGTGCATGTCAGTCGATGGAACCTGTCTCACGTAAGCGTACGTGTAAGGTCCGTCCGGGTCGCTTCATCCCACAATACCGCTGAAGCAAGAAAAGACTAGTAGCGGCAAGCAAGTTGAAAAGATCTACGCCCACAACAAAATTGTGTTCTACTCGTCCAATAGAGAACTACGCATAGACCTAGCTCATGATGCCACTGTTGGGGAACGTTGCAGAAAATTAAAATTTTTCCTACGGTTTCACCAAGATCCATCTATGAGTTCATCTAAGCAAAGAGTCATGGGAGAGAGATTGCATCTACGTACCACTTTGTAGATCGCGTACGGAAGCGTTCGAGGGAACGGTGATGATGGAGTCGTACTCGCCGTGATTCAGATCACTGATGACCAAGTGTTGAACGGAAAGCACCTCCGCGTTCAACACACGTACGGTACGGACGATGTCTCCTCCTTCTTGATCTAGCAAGGGTGAAGGAGAGGTTGAGGAAGAAGGCTCCAGCAGCAGCACGACGGCGTGATGATGGTGGAGAGGCAGTACTCCGACAGGGCTTCGCCAAGCGCTCAATGGAGGAGGAGAGGTGTTGGGGAGGGGAGGGGCTGCGCCTTGGATCAGGTGTTCAGCCCTCCCCTCGCCCCTCTATTTATAGGGGAAGGGGGAAGGGGGCCGGCCCCCTCTAGATGAGATCTAGAGGGGGGGGGGCGGCCAGGGAGGGGGTTTGCCCCCCAAGCAAAGGGGGTGCGCCCCCCTTAGGGTTCCCCCCAACCCTAGGCGCATGGGCCCAAGGAGGGGGGGCGCCCAGCCCTCTAGGGGCTGGTGCCCTGCCCCACGCGGCCCATGTGGCCCACCAAGAGGGATGGCCCCTCCCGGTGGACCCCTGGAACCCCTCCGGTGGCCCCGGTACAATACCGATATGCCCCCGAAACTTTCCGGTGTCCGCATGACAACTTCCTATATATAAATCTTTACCTCCGGACCCTTCCGGAACCCCTCGTGACGTCCGGGATCTCATCCGGGACTCCGAACAACATTCGATAATCACATACAAGTCTTCCTAATAACCCTAGCATCACCGAATCTTAAGTGTGTAGACCCTACGGGTTCGGGAGACACGCAGACATGACCGAGACGGCTCTCCGGTCAATAACCAACAGCGGGATCTGGATACCCATGTTGGCTCCCACATGCTCCTCGATGATGTCATCGGATGAACCACGATGTCAAGGATTCAAGCAACCCCGTATACTATTCCCTTTGTCAATCGGTACGTTACATGCCCGAGACTCGATCGTCGGTATCCCAATACCTCATTCAGTCTCGTTACCGGCAAGTCACTTTACTCGTACCGTAATGCATGATCTCGTGACCAAACACTTGGTCACTTTGAGCTCATTATGATGATGCATTACCGAGTGGGCCCAGAGATACCTCTCCGTCATACGGAGTGACAAATCCCAGTCTCGATCCGTGTCAACTCAACAGATACTTTCGGAGATACCTGTAGTGAACCTTTATAGTCACCCAGTTACGTTGTGACGTTTGGTACACCCAAAGCACTTCTACGGTATCTGGGAGTTAGACGATCTCATGGTCTAAGGAAGAGATACTTGACATTGGAAAAGCTCTAGCAAAACGAACTACACGATCTTGTGCTATGCTTAGGATTGGGTCTTGTCCATCACGTCATTCTCCTAATGACGTGATCCCGTTGTCAGTGACATCTAATGTCCATAGTCAGGAAACCATGACTATCTGTTGACCAACGAGCTAGTCAACTAGAGGCTTACTAGGGACGTATTGTGGTCTATGTATTCACACATGTATTACGATTTCTGGATAATACAATTATAGCATGAATAAAAGACAATTATCATGAACAAGGAAATATAATAATAATCCATTTATTATTGCCTCTAGGGCATATTTCCAACAAGACTACGACGCTCCGGGCGACCGGCTCCTAGCGGTCGCCCTCCAGAGAGGGCGGCTATAGGCAGGCGGCTACTTCACGACTACGGGGCGGCCGAGCTCCCATTAGGAGTACAAGACGAAGTATGGCTACTGTGAAGCACGTCGCCTCCCACGCTCGAGACAGGTGTGGCTACAGTGCTCCGTACAGACGGAGATCTCCGCACGACGGAGCACTGTGCCGAATCTACCGTGACGTTGCTCCTAGCAGGCGGAGCCCCGTTCCCCACAATGGCCTGTCGGTACGGCCCGCCAGAGGCGGGCCCTATCGGACAGTGACCCCAAGGAAGATGGCGGAAGTTCGACCAGGCGGATCAGAGAGGAGGTGGCCTCCAGCAGGCGACCGTCCCTTGCCCCGAGGCGAGCATGCCATTAAGCTGATAAGACCAGGTGTGGCTACAGTGTCCTCGCACCAGACGGTGGGACTGTAGCCATGCTAGGATGACCAAGCCCCATCACTGAGGATACGGCTACAGTGAACAGCCACCAACCAGTCGGCAGGGCCCACCAGGTGGAGGGCCCCAGCGGTCGGCGGAGAAGCCGGAGGCTGGAGACACTGACAGCCGGGCCTGACAGCCGGCCAGATTACCATTGTACCCCTGGGGGTAGGCCTATATAAACCCCCAGGCCACCCATGCAAAGGGTTCCCACTCTGATAGAACTAGCCAGAAACCTAGGTCAGGGAAGAGCTAGCCTTGCCTTCTCCTACCCCTAGACACAGCTCGAGGAGCACTTTGTATCACTAGTGCCTTAGTGATCATGCGGAGACCCCGCAGAGCAGGAGTACGGGTATTATCTCCACAGAGAGCCCCCAACCTGGGTAAAGTTCGCCGGCGTACGTGTCTACGCCTCATCCCGCTTCCAGGCACCGGCGACGTTCTACTCGCTCCCACCATGATAAGCCATCCATTGGCATATGTCGCACCCAACCCCCGACATTTGGCGCCCACCATGGGGAGAGGTGCACCATCTCCCGGATATCTGCTCTGGACGGGAACCCTTTTTGTTCCTCGCGAGCAAAGCCAACCCAGCACGCCCGACGGCGTCAGCCCCGGCACGATGCACGGCGCGGAGATCGCCTGCGCGGCAAGCTGCCTCGCTGACCTCGTCGGCGAGATCGACCTCTCCGACAAGCCGGCCTCTGATGCGGGCACAAGCTGTCCTGAGAGCCACCTCATCAGCCTCCTTGACCAGCTCCATGTCGCCAGCGAGCCTGCTGCAGACCTGGAGTTCGTCGTCTTGACCGATCCAATGATCGTCGACTCCGACACGGTGTCGCTCGACGCGTTCCCCACCAACGTGGTGGTCTACAACGAGCCGCCTCCTCGCGAGTACAGCGGCGGGGGCACCGTCACGAAGGTGCTCTTCATCAACAGCGAGGGGCACTTGGACGGGCGTACTCAAGATCCCCTCGACGCCGCTCTACGCGACCTCACGGCACCCATTCCTGAGGGCGCGGACGCCGAGGCGCTGGAGGCACGCCACCTCCAGCTTCTCGAAAATGCTGCTCGCCTGGCCAACATGCGCCGGCTTTCGGATGCCTATCGGCGCGAGATGGACCGGGCCGTAGGCGACACGCCGGCTCCTGAGGGGCCTAGCCGCCTCGGCACGGTTCGGCAGCGTGGCGCGACCGTCGCCAGCATGTTCGGGGCAGAGCACCCCGTCTACGCCACGCCTGCGGAAAACATCTGAGCCGCCCAGGCGGTAACGGATGAGCTGGACAAATGCGACGGCGACGAGCGCCGCCTCATGACGGAGCGAGTCCAGCAGCTCCTAGACGCGGCAGCCGCGCAGCACGAGGCCGCCTGCCGCGCCGAAGTCCCACCCGGACGAAACAACGAGCCGCCCCCACGCCGAGATCATGAGGCGACCTCCCGTACGCCGACTGGTGGCGCCCGCGGAGGAAAGGGCAACGAGCCGGCTCCCAGCCGCAGTCGGACACACCTCTCCATCGAGCGGGACGAGGACGGCCGCCCTTGCGTAGTAGAGCGGCGAGGTGACCTGCCGCCTCCCCCGCCTCGTGGAGCAAGATACCCCACCCCGCCTCTTGTCACGCATCCGACACTCGGCGACCGCCTTGGCCGTCAGGAGGGAGTCGGAGAGAATGATGCTCCCCATCGGATCGATCGTCTCAACCGATCCCTGGCGCTCGAAGAAGAAGATGCACTGGGCCCGCCCTGTTTCGGCCCCCGAATCCGAGATGAGCCCTTCCCTAAAGGGCTCACCCTCCCGCGAGACACACCCAAGTACACCGGCTCCGTGAAGCCGGAGGACTGGCTGGTCAACTACTCCACGGCCGTCAGTATAGCGAACGGCAACAAGCGCGTTGCCGTGAAGTATGTCCCGCTCATGCTTTAGGGCACTGCCCGGACGTGGCTCAACAGCCTGAATCCCCGCAGCATCAACAGCTGGGTTGATTTCACCGAGGTCTTCATCTGCAACTTCACCAGCACCTACAAGCGGGCTCCCAAGCCCCGACAGCTCTCCTTGTGCGTCCAAGGACCCACGGAGTCGACTCGCAACTACCTCACGCGCTGGACCGAGCTGCGCAATTCCTGTGAAGGCGTGCACGAGGTGCAGGCGATCGAGTACTTCACTGCCGGGTGCCGAGAGGGCACCCTCCTCAAGCACCGACTCCTCTGTGACGAGCCCGAGACCCTTGATGAGCTGCTGGTCATCGCCGACAAGCATGCCACGGCCGACTCCTCCATGAAGGCGGAAATCCTAGTTGATGCGTCTGGCAAGGTGGCCCCTCAGGCGCCTCAGACTCCGGCTGGTGATGCCAGTCGGCGACAGCAACCAGGAGATCACCAGCGGAAGGCCACCCAGCTAGCTTCCACCAGCCGGCAGGTGGCGACGGTCGAGGATCGGCAGCCAGAAGGGCAGTCGGCCCCCAAGCAGCAGAAGGGCGGCAAGACCAATTGGTTGCCTGCTTTCTCTTACGAGCAAACCTTGGATGCACCCTGCAAGTTCCATAGCGGCGCAAAGCCCTCCAACCACACCACTCACAAGTGTCATTGGCTCACCAGAATCACCAAGGGAGATGGACTCCTGCCTCCTCCGCCTGCCGGACCGCCGCCTCAGCCCCAGCAGCCGAAGGCCCGACTAGTCGGCGCCATACAAGATGAGTACCCGGAGGAGCACTGAGCCTACGTTGTGTTTACCAGCGTGGCCGATGACAGGCACAGCAGACGGCAACAACAACAAGAAGTGCAAGCAGTGGCCTCCAGTACCCCAGAGTTCATGCATTGGTCTGAGAAGCCTATCAGTTGGAGCAGGGCCGACCACCCGGAAGTGATGTCTTCCCCCGGTTCGTATGCCCTGGTCTTAGAAGCAACCCTTGCAACGGAGAGGCGGGCCGCCCGTTTCTCCAGAATCCTGATAGATGGCGGCAGCAGCATCAATATCTTGTACCGTGACACAATGGAGAAATTGGGAATCAAGCAGAAGCAGCTCACCCCCAGTCGGACTATTTTCCATGGCATAGTCCCTGGCCTTTCCTGCTCACCAATCGGCAAGACCCAGATTGATGTCCTCTTCGGAGACAAGAATCACTTCCGCCGAGAGTCAGTTTGGTTTGAAGTGGTGGACCTTGAGAGCCCCTACCACGCCCTGCTTGGCCGGCCTGCTCTGGCCGGGTTCATGGCGGTCTCCCACTACGCCTACCTCAAGATGAAGATGCCAAGTACCAAGGGAATCCTGACAGTAGTCGGAGACTACAAGAGATTGATCGCCTGCGCTGCGGATAGCAGCAGGCTGGCCGAGTCCCTCGTGATCACCGCCGAGAAGCGGCTCCTTGACCGGGTGGTGGCGTTAGCAGGCAAGAAGCCGAAAATGTCGCCCATCCCCCAGGAGTCGGAGGCTGAGGGCTCGTTCAAGCCGGCCAAGGAAACAAAGAAAATACCCTTGGACCCGGAGCACCCGGAGAGGCACGCTGTTGTAGGCACAGGCCTTGACAACAAATAGGAAAGCGAGCTCGTCGATTTCCTCTGTGAGAATCGGGATATCTTTGCATGGTCTCCCAAAGACATGCCAGGTGTTCCGACGGATTTCGCCGAGCACAAGCTACATGTCCGACCTGACGTCAAGCCGGTCAGGCAGCCCTTGCGTCGCCTGTCAGAAGAGAAAAGAAGAGTTGTCGGAGAAGAGATAGCCCGGCTCCTAGCAGCCGGATTCATTATGGAAGTATTCTTTCCAGAGTGGCTGACCAACCCAGTCCTAGTGTTGAAAAATAACAAGCAGTGGCGCATGTGTATTGACTACACCAGCCTTAACAAAGCCTGCCCTAAAGATCCCTTTGCTCTGCCAAGGATTGATCAAGTAATAGACTCCACAGCCGGATGCGAGCTGTTGAGTTTCTTGGATGCATACTCTGGGTATCACCAGATAAAACTGAACCCGGCCGACAGACTGAAGACCGCCTTCATCACGCCATTTGGAGCCTTCTGCTACCTGACCATGACGTTCGGCTTGAGAAACGCCGGCGCCACGTTCCAGCGTTGCATGCAGAAGTGCCTCCTCAAGCAACTCGGCAGAAATGCCCATGTATATGTGGATGATGTGGTGGTGAAGACGGAGAAGCATGGCACGCTGCTGGAGGACCTCAAGGAGACCTTTGAGAACCTGCGCCGATTCCAGATCAAGCTCAACCCGGAGAAATGTGTCTTTGGAGTACCAGCCGGCCAGCTCCTCGGTTTCCTGGTCTCAGAGCGCGGCATAGAGTGCAATCCCGTGAAGATCAAAGCAATTGAGATGATGAAAGTGCCCACCCGACTGCTGGACGATGCAGAAATTCACCGGCTGCTTGGCGTCAGTCAGCCGTTTCATCAGTCGGCTGGGCGAGAAGGCCCTTCCCCTGTACCAACTCATGAAGAAGACCACTTTTTTCGAGTGGAACGACAAGGCGGACGAAGCATTTCTCCAACTCAAGAAGATGTTGGCAACCCCGCCTATCCTGGCGGCTCCGACTGAGAAGGAGCCCATGCTCCTCTACATCGCAGCCACCAGTCGGGTTGTCAGCATAGTCATGGTGGTAGAGCACAAGGAGAAGGACAAAGCACTGCCGGTCCAGAGACCGGTGTATTACTTGAGCGAAGTATTGTCCGCCTCCAAGCAAAACTACCCCCACTACCAGAAGATGTGTTACGGCGTGCACTTCGCCGCCAAGAAGCTGCAGCCCTACTTCCAAGAGCACCCGATAACTGTTATCTGCATAGCTCCACTCGCTGAGATCATTGGGAGCCGAGACGCCTCTGGCCGAGTGGCCAAGTGGGCCATTGATCTGGCCCCTTACACCATCTACTACCAGCCTCGCACCGCCATCAAATCACAAGTATTGGCCGACTTCCTCGTTGATTGGGCCGAGACCCAATATTTGCCGCCTGCACCAGACTCCACTCATTGGCCGATGCATTTCGATGGCTCAAAGATGCGCACCAGCCTGGGAGCCGGCGTCGTCCTCACCTCTCCCAAAGGCGACAAGCTCAAATATGTGTTGCAAGTCCACTTCGCCGCCTCCAACAACGTAGCAGAATATGAGGCACTCATACATGGGCTCCGGCTTGCCAAGGAACTCGGCATCCGCCGGATCCTGTGCTATGGTGACTCTGACTTGGTGGTCCAGCAGTCGTCAGGCGACTGGGACGCCAAGGATGCAAACATGGCAAGATACCGCTTCCTCGTGCAGCAACTCAGCAGATACTTTGATGGGTGCGAGTTCCTTCACGTACCAAGAAATGACAACGAGCAAGCAGATGCTCTGGCGCGGATTGGCTTCACCCGACAAGCAAATCCAGCCGGCGTTGCCCTACGCCGCCTTCTGAAGCCGTCTGTCAAGCCGTCTCCTGATTCAGACTCCATCTTTGTGCCGGCCCTTCCCGAAGCAGTCGGATCCGACTTGAGGGCCCTAGAGGCCGGCACGAGGATCTCGACAGGCGGCCCGGGGACTGCTACAGCTGCGCCCGGCCCGGGGACTTCAGAACCCGGCCCGGAGACTTCAGCAGTCGGCCTGGGGACTTCTCCAATACAGCAGGCGGAGGCAGCTGCCAACCCGCCGCCTCCCCTCCCAGCCGCCCTCATTCAAGTTGCAGTAGTCACAGTCGAAGAAATTGCGGCGCCCTCATGGGCGCAGCCAATCCTCAAGTTCTTGGTGAATAAAGAGCTGCCAACTGATGAAGTCTCAGCCCGACAGGTGCAGAGGCGAGCTGCAGCTTACACCATAGTCAATAGAGAGCTGGTGAGGCGAAGTGTAACAGGGGTTTATCAGCGGTGTGTGGAGCCGGACCAAGGCCAAGCAATACTCAAAGATATCCATCAGGGCGAATGTGGCCACCACGCAGCTTCAAGAGCCCTGGTGGCCAAAGCTTTCCGCCATGGGTTCTTCTGGCCCACTGCCCTGGAAGAGGCCAAGGAGCTAGTTCAGAAGTGTCAGGGGTGCCGGAGGTTCCGCTCCAAGCCACACCTGCCGGCTTCTGCACTCAAGACCATTCCCATAGCCTGGCCCTTTGCCGTGTGGGGATTGGATATGGTGGGACCATTCAAGACGTCCCGCGGTAGCTTGACTCACTTGCTGGTTGCGGTGGACAAGTTTACCAAGTGGATAGAGGCAAAACCAATCAAGAAGCTGAATGGGCCGACTGCCGTGACCTTCATCGTCGACATCACCATGCGGTATGGCATCCCGCACAGTATCATCACCGACAACGGCACCAACTTCGCCAAGGGAGCCTTGGCCCGTTTTTGTGCAACACAGGGCATCCGCCTGGACTTAGCATCCGTTGCCCACCCCCAGTCAAACGGCCAGGTGGAATGCGCAAACGGCCTCATTTTGTCCGGCCTCAAGCCCCGACTGGTCGAGCCTCTGGAGCGTTCGGCCGGCTGCTGGCTCGACGAGCTGTCGGCCGTCCTCTGGAGCTTCCGCACAACTCCAAACAAATCAACATGCTTCACGCCTTTATTCCTCGTCTACGGTGCCGAAGCCGTCATCCCGACGGATATCGAATTCGACTCCCCAAGGGTCACCATGTACACCGAGGCGGACTCCAAGGAGGCACGAGAAGACGACGTCGACTTGCTGGAAGAGGGCCGGCTGTTGGCACTCAGCAGGTCGACCATCTACCAGCAGAGCCTGCGCCGATACTACAACCGCAAGGTGAAGCCAAGGTCCTTCCTGGAGGGAGACCTTGTGCTCCGGCTGATCCAGCGAACAGCCGGACAGCACAAGCTCTCGGCACCTTGGGAAGGCCCTTTTATCATCAGTAAGGTGTTGGGCAACGATGCCTACTATATGATCGATGCCTAGAAGCCCAGAGCATGCAAGAGAGATGATTCAGGCAAAGAAACAGAGAGGCCGTGGAACGCAAACCTCCTCCGAAGGTTTTATAGTTGAAAGCAGTATGTATCATGCTACCTTTTGTACTATGTATAAAGACTCTAGGTCCCCCGAGAAGAGCTCGGGGACTGCCCTCTTTTATCTATATGATAAGTATCATGCCTATGAGAATGTATAATCTTTTTCTTCCGCCTGGCACCGGGTTCGACCAGTCGGCCCGGAGCCTCGCCGCCTTCTACAATATGCCGCCCCCTGCAGCCGGACAAGTAGTGTGCCGGCACCAAAAGCTTCCTTTGTCAGAAGCCACAGCTCGCAGAGCGACTGCATGGCCGGCAAAGGTCGCAAAGAGGTGCCCCACACGAAAAAACGACTAAGGAGAGAAGCGCATATAGTAACACACGGCATTGCGCCTAGCCGTCTTGCTGCTTGGCGGCCAAACGGCCGGCCTCCACCTTACTACCCGAAGCTCTGAATGGTTAAAACCTAGCCCCCCTCACAAACGGCTAGAATGCTCAAACCAGCCACGGTCCGCAGAGCGGCCGCCTGGCCGGTGAAAGCAAAGCCAAAGGGTCGGCGACAAAGGAAAAAACCAAGGAGAAAAAGGAAAGAAGAGTGGAGGTCGGCACAACAAAGCATAAGCAACGATAAAATATTTTTACATGGATAAAGGCCTCTGGCCAGCATGCAAATAGAGTTCGATATACACCCCGCGGGTGGAATTGTGCGAATTTAACCAAAGTGTTCAGAGTAGCAAGCAGAAAACAGATAAAATCCTAAGGCGCAGCAGAGGACTCCGGCTGGGCGGTGCCGCTTGGCACGGCAGAAGGCTCCGACTGGCCGGTGCCGGATGGCATGGCCAAGGGCTCCGACTGAACGTTGGAGTCGGCCGCGCCACCTGGCGCAGCAGGCGGCTCCGTCTGAGCAGAGGGATCGCCGACAGCAGGCGGAGCATTGGAGTGCTGGAGGACGGAGTCGGTAGCATCTGTCGGAGGAACGGGCGGCAGGTCCGCCCCCACTTGAACGCCTCCAGTAGCGGGTGGCACCTCGGTGCGTGGCTCGTTGCTTGAGGCCCGGTCAGGTTGGAGCTGACCGTCCGCCCCGACCTCCGGCATGTCGACGTCGCTCTCCTCTTCCTCCTCCTCCTCCTCCTCTTCCTCCTCCCCGTCCTCCCCCTCGTCGCTGGAGGCGATGACTTCAGCAGAGTCTTCGCTGTCTTCTGGGTTTAGCCCAAGCCATTCATGCGGAGCTTCACCGCCTTCCTCGACCACCTTCGGGATGAAGACACTGGTGTCGGTGAAGTCGGCGATCGCCGTTGCCCTGCTGACAAGTTCAGTTTCCACCGCCGCCAGCTCCTCCTGCGCCTCCAGTCGGAACGTGGCTAACTGGGCTAGATCTAGCCCAGGGTACCATGCCTTGACAAATTCCAAGGCCTGGCGCGCTCCTGCCCGGGCTGCTGAGCCCTTCCAAGCCTCCAGGTGGCCCGCCGCCACCTCCAGCCAGTCGGCAGTCCGAATTGGGGTGCGTGGGGCCGACAAGCCTGGCCAGAGGGCGGAGACCGCCTGGGCTCCGATGCGCTGTAGGCGACGCAGCAAGCAGTGAGCAGGCCGAAGCCGGGCCTGAATGCTGAGGACCTGTTCACCAAGGGTCCGGGGGGCATTAGCAGCGATCTGCGCACCCTCTGCCCTTCGCTCCTCGCGCTGGGCTTCGATCATCTGGGTAGCGGCTACAGCATGGTCCGGGAAGAAGTCTGTCCGGGCAGAAGAAGAAAAAGGCCAAGGCTATAAGCAAGGGCTGATAACTCAAAGCAAGAAACTAAGAGAATATGGCTTACCATTGACCAGGTCTTCAATGTTGCTGAAGCAGGCCGTCACCTGGGCCTCCTTGTCGGCCCAGGCAGAGCACTCGAGCTCAAACTCGGCAAGAAGGCTGGTCTCCGCCGTCTCCGCCTTCAGCTGGGCCGCCTTGAGGTTTTCCGCCTGTTCGGCAAGTTGGGCGGCCAGGCGGTCCCGCTCCTCCGCCAGCTTGCTCCACTCCGCCTCCTTGCCATGCATGGCGGTTTTGGCTTCGCCTAGCTGCTGCTGCAGATCGGCATTGGCCTCTGAAAAAGAAAGAAAAGAAGAAGGCATCAGTCAAGCGGACAAGATGAAGGAAAGAAATAATCGAGGAGATTCGGCCCGACTGCTCAGCAGTCGGCCCGAACCTCGGGGACTACAGCCCGCGGGTGCGCCAGCGCGCCCCCGCGAAGAAAGAAGAAAGAGACTTACGCCGTCTTTCGGCGAGATGAGCCGTCTGCGGCTCCAGCTCCCGAACCTTGGAGTTGTAGGCGGTCACGCGGAGGTTATGATAATCCTGCAGAAGAAACAACCAAACAAAAATCAGCATCGGCGACTACAAGTTAAAGTTCCGACCCGCCTGCTCAGCAGCCGGCCTGGAACTTGGGGACTACACCCAGTGGGTGCGCTTGCGCACCCCCACAAAAGAAGCAAAGAAGAACATTCAGAGAGAGCACCACAAGACGGCTTACTCGGATGGCGGTACGCGACTCCAAGTAGGCCTCCTTGCAGCGCTTGAGTGCCACTGCCTCCGCCCGGAGCTTGGCTTGGACGTCAAGGGACGCCTCGTTCAGGGCGCCTGTTCCGCCCCCGCGTACCCAGCCCACGGGCGCGGCACTGGTCGCCTCGGTGTCAAGGGCCGACGAGCTCGAGGCGCCGGTCTCCTGCGGCCGCAGCGCCGAGGCCGCCTTCTCCAGATAGCGGCGCATGGGAATGCGGACCATGGGAACCAGGACCGTTGCCACCACGGTTTCGACCGGTGGCACCGGCGGCGCCACTGGTTGTTCGTCCCGCGGCTCGTTGGCTGGCGGAGGCGGCGGCGGCAGCGGGGGCGGCGGCACGAAGACGTCCGACATGGCTACGTCACGCCCCCCCCCCGCTCTTGGATCGGGTAGCCGTTGTCGGCTCCTCCAGTTGTCGCCTCGAAATCAGGCGGAGGCGGCGTAGTGTTCAAGGGGGCCACAAGTAGTGGCTCTTGGCGGCGGGCGGCCTCCGTGAGCCGTTCCCTCTCCGCGGCCTGAGCTTCCTCCTGCGCCAGCACCCTCGCAGCAGACGCGGCAGACAGGTCCGCCTGCTCCTTGGCCAGGCGGTCGGCCTCCGCCTCATCACGCGCCTCCCGCGCATTCCGCTCTGTCGCCTCCCGGAGGTCGGCGGCCGGGTCGATGCGCCGGCTAGTCGAGGAGGTCGCTGCCGACCTAAGGACCGAGCCGGCAACCGACTTCTCGAGGGTCAGCGGGGCCCTGAAATAAGAGGACAAGTGAGAAGATTTTCACGACGGATTGATGAAAAAAGCAAGGAGTAAGGAAATGATGCTTACGCCGACACCATAACTGGCACCTTCGGCTGCCTTTGATATTGGGTCACCCTGGCCGCGGTCTCTTTCCACCTGGTCGCCGCAGCCGGATTCTTGGGTTTCTTTGGGGCGCTGCCGAACAGGATCGAGCCCTGTTTCCGCTTGCGCTTGCCACCTGGGGCGGGCGGCCCAGAAGAGGGGCTGGCTCTGGTAGTGGCGGAGCTCCGGGCCGGGCGCGGCTCGTCTTCGTCTTCGTCGTCGTCGGGCCAAGCCTCCACGCCGCCGCCTCCCTCGGAGCCGCCTGCTCCGCTACCGCCGTCCGCTCTGCCGCCGCCGCCTGTCGCGTCATCGACCAGGGCGTCCCAAGTCAGGGTCGTCCAAGTCACTCTCCGCCCTGTCCGCCTGGAGGTTATCACCCGGCCCCAGGAGGGCGGCCGTTGCCTCGGACATATAAATCTGCAACCAAGAAGGAATCAAGTCTTGAAGAAGCGACGTCACAAAGAAAAACAAAGCAGAAGAAACTTACAGCAGGAGGCGGGTTGTGGCGAGAGTACAGCCGCTTCCTGTACCGCCACTCCTTCTCCGACATCTTGAGGTCGGAGATTTCGTTTACCATCTGCGAGACTTCAGCAGGCGGCATTCCCTTCGTGCACAGCCAGCACGGGTCGCGATGTCCGCCCATCCGGAAGATCGAATGAGGGCGGCTCTAGAGCGGGAGGACCCGGCGCTCCACGAAGGCAACAAGAAGGTCGGAGGCCACGAGGCCCTCCGACTTTTGGAGCACTCGGAGTCGGCCGATGGCGGCCGCCGCGTCCGCCGACACCGGCTTTGGCTTGTACTTCCAGGAGACGCGTGCTCCGGTGGGGGGGGGCGGCCTCGTAGGCCGGCAGGTTGAGGAAGTCGGCAGCAGGGTCCACATTCTCGATGTAGAAATAGGACTGCTGCCACATCTTCACCGACTGCGCCAGCTTGATGACGGGGAAGGCGTTTCATTTCGCCGGCCGGCGCACGGCGACGAAGCCCCCGCACTCGGCCTCCATCTCTTTGGCGGAGGTGCCGAGCTTTCCATAGAAGAATGCTCCCCACAGCTCGATTGTGGGGAGGATGCCGAGGTAGCCCTCGCACGCCATGAAGAAGGCGGAGAGCAAGGTCACGGTGTTGGGCGTGAGGTGATGGGGCTGAAGGTTGTAGAAGTTGAGGAAGGCGCAAAAGAAATTGCTCGCAAGGAGGCCAAAGCCCCGCAGGAAATGCAAGTGGAAGACGACCCGCTTGCCTTCCTGCGGCGCCGGCGAGATCTCCATCCCCGGCGGAACCCGCGCCTTGACGAAGGCCACGCTGGGCATCCGGCGCGTGTCGCGGAGGAAAGCTATGTGATCCTCGATCGCGGTCGATCCATCCCAGCCGCCCATGGCTCCGGCTGGCGGCGCGGAGAGGAAAGATGCCTCGGCGTCGAGCAACGGCGGCGGCGGCGGCGCTACGGCAGCAGCAGCAGTGGAGGCTAAGAAGAAGAAGAGTGGGAGGGGGCGCAGGAACTTTGCCGCACCTCTCCCCCTCCCTACTTATAGCGCCTGGGCTATGTAGCGGAGGGGGCAGGACGTGGGGTCATGGGATTAACTGCGCCCACGTCCCCATGACCCCCCGTCTCCCGCGTGCATTCACCCCGTCGTGAATTGTCGCGGGGATGGCAACCGCCCCCTCCGGCGCAGTAAATCTGCCCGGTTGCCGAGGCATGGTAGTGACGGGCCCGGCCTGGAGTCATGTCCCATCAAGAGCGTGGGATGGCAGGCTTGTCAGGCTGACGTGCACCGCGTGGCGCGTCCGCGGTGGGCGGCTGCTTGGGGAAGCTTAACATGCACGCCACCTGTTTCCCGCCTTGGAGTTCAAAAGTCGACCGCTTAGCTCTGCCTGGGAGAGGCCGGCTCGAGCGGCCGACTGGCCACCAGACGGACGATGTTTTCCCCGAGCACGGGGAGGGGAGAAGCCGCTGAGACCTCACGGCCCCTCGACCACGACGCGTCACCGGGGACTACTGTCGGAGTAATGGGCCACGGGTAGGCTCACCCGAGGCCCATGATTTATCAAGACTTTGGGCCAGCTCCGCCTAGCTGAGCCCCTCCGCCCTTTGAGGCCGGCTGGCTCAGCGGCCGGCTGCCAGAGGGCGGGTGACCCAAGACTACGACGCTCCGGGCGACCGGCTCCTGGCGGCCGCCCTCCAGAGAGGGCGGCTACAGGCAGGCGGCTACTTCACGACTACGGGGCGGCCGAGCTCCCATCAGGAGTACAAGACGAAGTATGGCTATAGTGAAGCACGTCGCCTCCCACGCTCGAGACAGGCGTGGCTACAGTGATCCGTACAGACGGAGATCTCCGCACGACGGAGCACTATGTCGAATCTACCCTGACGTTGCTCCTAGCAGGCGGAGCCCTGTTCCCCACGACGGCCTGTCGGTACGGCCCGCCAGAGGCGGGCCCTATCGGACAGTGACCTCAAGGAAGACGGCGGAAGTTCGACCAGGCGGATCAGAGAGGAGCCGGCCTCCAGCCGTCCCTTGCCCCGAGGCGAGCATGCCATTAAGCTGATAAGACCAGGTGTGGCTACAGTGTCCTCCCACCAGGCGGTGGGACTGTAGCCACGCTAAGATGACCAAGCCCCCGTCACTGGGGATACGACTACAGTGAACAGCCACCAACCAGTCGGCAGGGCCCACCAGGAGGAGGGCCCCAGCGGTCAGCGGAGAAGCCGGAGGCTGGAGACACTGACAGCCGGGCCCGGCAGCCAGCCAGATTACCACTATACCCCTGGGGGGTAGGCCTATATAAACCCCCCAGGCCACCCATGCAAAGGGTTCCCACTCTGATAGAACTAGCCAGAAACCTAGGGCAGGGAAGAGCTAGCCTTGCCTTCTCCTACCCCTAGACACAGCTCGAGGAGCACTTTGTATCACTAGTGCTTTAGTGATCATGCAGAGACCCCGCAGAGAAGGAGTAGGGGTATTATCTCCACGGAGAGCCCCCAACCTGGGTAAAGTTCGCCGGCGTATGTCTCTACGCCTCATCCCGCTTCCAGGCACCGGCGACGTTCTACTCGCTCCCACCATGATAAGCCATCCATTGGCATATGTCGGACCCAACCCCCGACATGTTGTTTGTAGTTTTTTATAGCCTAGGTTTGAACATTGTAGATGAGTTCGTCATATGATTATTCCTAAGAAGAATTTGATATGGAAGAGGTGAAGGATCTTGCAATGATCCTAGCTATGCACATCAATAAAAAAACGAAGCACGGTGGTTCGGTTATGGGTCGGCGGAAAATTTGGAGGGATAGGATCGATGCCCACAACAGATTAATGAGGCATTATTTTGTGGAGAATCCCACATACCCCGAGTCGTACTTTCGTCGCCGGTTTAGGATGAGCACCAAGTTGTTCGGGCGCATTGCGGAGAAACTAGCGAGTCATGACCGGTTTTTTCAGCAGAGGGGGAATGCCACCGGAGAGCTCGGGCATAGCACCTTTCAGAAGATGACAGCCGCTTTGTGTATGTTGGCATACGGTATCCCCGCTGATCTAGTTGATGATCACTTGGCCATGGGTGAGAGCCAAGCCATCATGTGTGTCAAGCGCTTCGCAGTCAGAATTGTGCAAATGTTTGGCCCGGAGTACTTGAGATCTCCCAATGTTGAAGACGTCGCAAGGCTATTGGAGATGAACAAAGCTCGCAGGTTCCCAGGTATGCTTGGTTCAATAGATTGCATGCATTGGAGTTGGAAGAATTGTCCAAAGGCATGTCATGACCAATTCCACGGCCAAAAAAAGGGTTCCACTATAATCCTTAAAGCGGTGGCCGATCAAGAGACTTGGATTTGGCATGCTTTTTTTTGGAATGTCTGGATCTTTGAATGACATCAATGTTGTCAACCGGTCACCACTGATGAATAAGATTGCAAATGGTGAACTGCCACCGGTGCAGTTTGTAGCTAATGGTCGTACATACAACTATGGCTACTATCCCCCGGACCTGATGGCGTCAAGCGACCAGTAGTCACCTTTGGGAACCAAGGACAAGCTACTGCGGGCGGAGGGTCCTGTGAGAATGCCCACCAAGGTGCCTTTGTGGCAAAGGTTACCTCTGTTGCCTCTCTATTGCTATTTTGGTCTTGCTGCTCCAATGAACATAGAGTTCATGGCTAGCCATATTTCTATGTAGATCCCCTCCAGTTTTCCGTTAACAAGATGACAAGTTTTATAGAGAAACTTTAGTCTGTATAATAACTCCTGTAGCATTGGGCGCTATCTTATCATGAAAGTGAGAAACCTTACTACCTTAATTGGTTGCATATCTAGCACATATATCTGCATTTATCTGACAACCAACAACAACTATATCTGCCGATCATTGTACTAGTTGTCTCTTTTACATAGTGCCCTCGTTTTCTTAGATTTAACTTTGACCATAAATTTCACCCATGATATATTAAGTATATGGCATAGAAGTTACGCCGTTGAAAACTAAATTTTAATATAAACAATGTTGTTGGTCTGGTATCTCGTTTTCATCTTGTATGGTAATCTGGACGTGTGGGTTTCAGGTCGTAGACGAGGTCCCAGCCGAGGCATGCCTCCTCTCCTTCCTTCCCTTTCATGCCTCCTCTACTTCCTTGCCTTGTTTTTGCATATGACGAATTCATGATGTCCTTGTTAGATTATAGAGCAGTTTGCTAATAAGGTTAATTATCACTATTTTTTAGGGGAGAACCTCCGCTATTTTAAGAATGGATATTTTTGCTGATGATTTACTTGGATTCTGTATAGTGCGACTGCTACTTGGCTGGCAACAGCATAATTGACTTGGCATCTCAACTAGATAGATAGTGCCCTTCTTTGGCATTTCATTTGATTCACCAAACATGTTCCGGTTTTCACTATAGGTTTTGGTCATAGTACATGATATCAAAGGTGTGATGTGCATGTCTGGGTCTTGTTTGCAGTGCATGATCTCACCATGTTTGGATCTGTTTGGACTGGATTCACTAAATAGCATGATCTACTCATTTGCCAACGATCTATGCTTTTCCATGCCTACTCATGTGTATTTTTGTAGGTTGGGATATCTGACTCTTTTGAAATATCCAGAAATATTGATGGCGTCATGTGTAGATGGGAATGAGCTGCTCGTCTCTGTTGAAAAGTTCCTATGTGTCATTCATGTCTTGCGTGATATATAGGCCAAGTTACTTACTGAATAGGGGAGGAACAGAATTAAACTCAACTAGTAGTCCAGGTTGTGGTCTGGTTGTGAGGGGGAAGTTGACTGTCGTCTACTTGCTGAGATTAATATGATATCTGTTGTTCCTGCTGTACTTTCCATGTTACATCATATATGGAATATGGAAGATGCACTGATACTGATGTTTACCAAACTGGATTGGTGTGCAGGTGCTTGTGCAATGATGCGTCAAAAGCTTTATTGGGGTCGCTTTGCTGCTGGCGGGCTCTTGTTAGCTTGTGGTGTGACTGAAGGACAGGTGGAGGTCGTGGTGGTGAAGCCCGTGGCCATGATGATTGATGGATTCGTCAATATTAGTTATTTTGGGAATTGCTATGTTGTGTTGGTAGGATAGATGCATTGGAGTAGGTAGGTCGTAGCTCTTGGAAATCATCCTTCCTGGTAGTGGCATTGATGGGTGATATAGGATGAAGCAAAGTACACAGGTCATTGTGTTTATACTCGCAACAATATTTGATATATAATACAATTGTTTCAATGCTTCTCAAATTTCTACCAATGTGTTATGCTGCCGAAATTTCTAGCTAGAATTTCCACGACTTATCTAAATTTTGGCCTTCTTTGTGAGGAAACTAAAGCTTCAGGGTCTTCACTGCAAAATGTTACAAAACCTTTAGGGTCTTGTCTGCACTTCACACACGGGATTGATTATAAATGTCCAAACACAACCTATTATTACAAATCCAATATTTCTTATTACTCATATTTGAAGTTAAGTTTAACTAGTAAATGTGCCCGTGCTACGGGTCGCTGTCTGGAACATTCGGTGACGCCTTCGGTTACTGTACTCGGTTGGAAGAATTGTGGTCGGATACGGAGGTTGGATGACCCAGTGCCTCACAGGCTTGGTAAGATATACTGCTCATTGATATGTGATGTCTGTTTGATATCGGAAGAAAGACATGTGCCCATATTATTTTTTAGTGCTCATTGATATGCACATGGTTAGAACTACTATACTAATTACATGGATATCCTGAAAGTTGATGTGCATCTATAGTTCCAATTATGATGTGCATCTCATTTTTTTATCTATTATTATTGTTTCATATGGTTATGGATCAACACTTTACACGCACTAGGGAATGACTATTGTTCCGGTTTGTGCACAATCCACCACCATAGGCAGCCTGCGGACTCCTCCGGTTCTTCCTCCGGTTCTAGGGAATGACTATTATGATTATTGTTGTGAAGAATTCAGCATTTCTAGGTAAGCCCTCGCGGACTCCTCCGGTTCTTCATCTGATCCCTCTTCACGTGCATCGTTGAAGTCAGCTACCATGTCAGCGATCCCGGTACCATTGTCATCGGTGCGCCGACGAACCACCTCCTCTCTCCTACGTTCAGGCTCGCCATGAAAGGTTCACCGGGTATACCCAGTCTTAAACCCATGCTTCTGCAGGTGTTTACCCATCGTCTTCTTCGACTGTTCTATATCGTTATTGCACTTTAAGAAGGGGCACCAACTTTTTCTCTTGCCACTAGCAAATGTTGCCTCCACAAATTCATTGGTCTTCATCACCCATTCAACGGTCATGCCGGCTTGACTAGGGTGGCCAGTGTACACCCACGCACAATCACCCATACTTGCACTAACAGTAGGTACACCAAATTTATATTAATCAAGTTATGTAAAATGTAATTGCGACAAGATACACAAGTAATTACTTTTGTCATATTATTTACACCTTAGTTTTATTTTTACCATACAAAAGAGAAACATGCATTCATGGGTTGAATCCTATCTCTAATAGGTAAAGATGGGTCCTAATCTCACCCGAGTACGTGTAGATTGGGTTCGTTTCCCGTGCTCTACTCCGGTCTGAGGCAAAATTTCGGCAGCACCTCCCCGCTGTTCTCTAGATACACGTCTCGGCAACAAGCCGAGAGAATGTGTACCCGGAGAACAATGGGGAGGCGCTGACAAAATTTTGCCTCGGACCGAAGTAGAGCACGGGAAACGAAACCCAATCTACACGTACTCCGGCTGTCCATGGATAACATGGACAATTCGAAAGGACGACGGTTATAAATATGCAAATACATGCATATTTATAAATGCCACCCTTTCGAACGGGAGACTCCTAGGTTACGCGACTTAACATGAAAGTAAAATCTAGTGGCATTGGCACGACGACCGGAACAGAGTAAATAGGGGGAGTGGGGATGACAGTCGAGCTCGCCCTTAGATGATCCGTAGAGGAGGTAGTAGACGGCGATGGCGACGGCAACAGGACCAACAGTGCTCCTGGAGGTGAAAAGATTGATCCCTGCACATCAAAGCACCGGCACAACCAACATAAGTTCTCGGGGAAAATTTGAACAGAAACAAAGATGAACAAGTATAAAGAAAGGATGCATCAATCTTCTTCATATAATTGGTTTACCTGCAGATCTTATGGACAAGCATTTGAACAAAGGCAACACTCCTAAAAACAAAGATATACAGTATCTACATTTTAGTTACAATATGGATCGGATTTACCTATATTTAATCCACATCATTATTGTAAATGTACTACGACAGTAAGCATGAAATCCTTGTGGCCATTAATTACTTTATATGGTAGGCAACAATGTTACAGATACAATTTTCACTTGAACTTTTGACATACTCCATCCATGCAGCCATGCATCCATCCATCTAGGGAAGAGAGGGGTAGGTAGGAGAAGGAATGCTCACCGTGGGGGCAGATGGGGCAGAGGGGGAGATGGTGTCCGACGGCCGTGCTGCTGCCTCTCCTTTGTAGTCCAGCAGCAGCGGAGGTGGTGCACTGCTGCGGTGGTGCCCTGCGGCGGCGGCGGCGGCAGAGGTGGTGCCCGGCAGCGGTGGTGCCGGCGCGGCGGCGCTAGGGCACGGGAGGAGATTCCGGTGACGGTGTGGCCATTGGAGGAGGGGTTGGGGGCGCGGTGTAGCAGGGGGCGGAGGCGGCGCTGGAGAACGGCGGCGGCGCTGGAACCCTAGCGGCGCTCTCTGTTCTGGTGGTGCGGGTCGAGGGGAGGGGCTGGCGCTGCGATCTGTTTTTTTTTTTCATCGCGTCCGACCGGGCTATTAGTGGACTGGGCTGTTTGCCGTCTGCCACTGGTCTCGCTGACGGAAATCCCTTTTTTTTCGGGGGCATTTGCTGCGTGGCCGTGTGGGCTGTTTGCCGTCTGCCACTGGTCTTGCTGACGGCAAACTTTTTTGGGGGGCATGTGTGGGCTGCGTGGCCGTGTTTTTTTCTGTCTGCTAATTAGCGGAGCTGACGGCGAACTCACAACATTAGCCGTCAGTTAACGGATGAGTTGACGGCAAAGTACACTGTCACTGACGTCCGTCCGGGTTCCGTCTTTGCCGTCAGTAGGGTCAGAGATGACGGCAAAGAACATGTCTTTGTCGTCTGTCTCATTTTTGCCGTCAGCTTTTGCGTACGTTCGTCGTCTGTAATTCTTTGCCGTCTGTTATTCATCTGTTTTACCGTCAGTTATTCTTTGCCGTCATCCACTGACGGCAAAATAGCTCCCTGTCGTCTGCCCCGACGATATGCTGACGGCAAAGAACCTCACTGACGGCAAACTAGCTTATTCCTGTAGTGGGGGGAGGGGGTGTCGATATGCCAAGCAGGAAGAAAGCTGGATCCGGATGCAAGGGGCAGGCGGACAGACAATAAGGTGTGTGCCGACTACACAACTGCAGTATACAACTGCCAACCTTTTTCTGTTTTAGTGAGATATTTTTTTTGTGATGTTTCCTCTAGACACGAACCATAATTGTTTCGAATATAACTACCATTTTTTATTTCTTGGGAGTGTATTTCAGTGCAAGGGGGGATTTAATTTGATAGTCCATGTCAGCAGTTGCCATGTTTTTTTTACTGTTTTGACCATATTAACCATTGAGTGGTTGTCAGATTAATCATACCTTGTTGTCATGTGTTTTTTCTATGACCTTGCCATGTTTATAAATCCGTAGTAGCCGCGAATATACTTTGCTATCCGCGACAAGGGGGTGGTTGCCATTTTTTATAAATACATGGTTGTTGTGTTTAATAAAGCGTAGTTGTCAGGTTTTAAGTGGGGGGTAGTCAGATATACAACACCTGGTTGTTAGGTTTTAATGACGTATAAGCAGGTGTAGTTGTAGTGCAGCTGCTTGGTTTGCTACTGATTGCTACCATTATGATTCCTAGTCGTTGAAGAAGCCGATGGTTCCACTCATAAGTAACTGAAAACAAGTGGATGCTCCTTTGCCATCTCCTGTGCACAAAATTTGTGAACTCATTGTGATTCAGAAATACATGGTAGCGTGCAACATAATATTCTGTGGTTATTTTACTGATGTAGCTTACCAATCATGTTATTTGTTGTTACCAATATGTACCTGATTTTGGCCATTGTCGTTTAATATAGTTTTTGGTCTCATTAACAACACACGTTGGTGTCAAGACGAGCGACATGGCCTGTTATGATCAACAACTTCCGAGTCATAGGATTTGATGCATTATTCTATGTGAAAAGGGGCAATGAATGCGTGAATTAAGTTTTTTTGGTTTGAAGCAACTAGCAATTTCTATGTATAACTATACTAATAGATGAGAGAATGTGTGCATATGTATGTGGTTTTCAAGGAGAATTATGTGACCGTGGCATTCGTGCTCGTCGGCGGGACGGTGCAAGGCGCAACTCCGATGCGGTCGCGTGGTGGATGTGCCGTGTAGGAAGCGGTTCCTTGCCGGTTGGACGGCGTTCAGGCGCAACCCCAGTGTCCACTCAGTACTGCCTCAGCTACAACCTCCCTCGGTGAGCTCCATCTTCCTCCTACTCATCTGCTTCGGCTACTATATTGGACATGGTCGTGGCTATATTGATGTGGTGCTTGTCTGGTTGATGCTCTATGCCCTACTCATGCATCGGTCCCTACCTGAGCTCTGTGGTTGTGGATGCATGCTATTCTAGGGTTTGCAGGATGTTGTTCATGTTTGGTTGCTATCATAGGAGCTCCTGTGATGATTTGGTTTACATGTGGATGTCGTATAGCTATGTTCCTGGATTTGCTAAATTGACCAGTGGTGTTAGTGCTAGGGCGATGATGATTAAAATTGGCTGAAATAAGTGTGCCTTTGAGCAATCGAGGCATCGGTGGGTGTCAAGTTGGATCCTCCCTCTCGTCTCTAGAATCCTTTTTGATCATGTGATACTTGTTGTTCTGCCCTTGGATGGTCATTCTTGTTGAGTGATAACCAGGGTAGCTACCCTGTATAAACAGATTGATCTGGTGATAAGAGATGACGGGGTAGGCTATATGATCGAGGAAAGGTGAATCTGAGCCCACTATGCAATGAACCCTGAACCCTTTTCCAGAAATAAGAATGACAGCGATCCTTCCGGCTCCAAGGCGATTTGGGCTTCCTGGCCGTTGGATCGGGTTGGTTGATCAGATCTGGGCCGTCGGATCGACCCCTGGAACGACCTCGTCCGTCGGATCAAAAAGGTTATTGCTGGAATGAATAGTTACCGTCTCGTTCGTGCCACCGCGCGTAAATAGCCTGCCCCGCCATGGGCATTTTCGTCATTTCACGCTTGCGCGTATAAATTGCGTCCCCGCTCCCATGGAGATGACCTAGCCGCCTCTCTCCTCGGCTACAACCACCCTTGGTGAGCTTCGTCTTCCTCCTGCTCCTCTGCTTCGGCTACTGTATGGGACAAGGTCGTGGCTATGTTCATGTGGTGCTCGTATGGTTGTTTCTCTATGCCCTACTCATGCATCGGTTCCTACTTGAGCTATGTTGTAGTGGATCCATGCTATTCTAGGGTTTGCAGGCTACTGTTCATGTTCAGTTGCTATCATAGGAGCTCATGCGATGCTCTGGGTTACATGTGGGTGCCCTGGTCCTGTAGCTATGCTCCTGGATTTGCTAAATTGATCAATGGTGTTCGTGCTAGGGCAATGATGATTAACCATGGCTGAAATAAGTATGCTTTTGAGAAATCGAGGCACATGTGGGTATCAAGTTGGATCCTCCCTCTTGTCTCTAGAATCCTTCTTGATCCTGTGATACCTATTGATCTGTCCTTGGATGGTCATTCTTGTTGAGTGATAACCAGGGCAGCTCCATTGTATAAACAGATTGATCTGGTGATAAGAGATGACGGGGATAGGTTACATGATCGAGGAAAGGAGAATCTGAGCCCACTATGCAATGAACCTTTAACCCCTTTTATTTGTATTTAAAGGTGTTGCTTATTTATGCTCAAGTGTTTATAGCTGTCTTATGTAAAGATTTCTTCTCTCTCATATCTTTATTGCTTAAAAGTTGTTCTTCATCTTTTATTGTTTGTTGTTGGACCTTGATTTCATCTGGTTAAGAGTAAGTTGCACATTGTTATGCTAGAAAGACTCGCTCCCAGCAAGTTGTCGGTTGAATGGCTTGTTTTAATTTGTTGATAAACCAGTAGAAACCACAGTGCCCTGTTTCTAATAACATCGTCTTTAGGCTGGTTAATGTTTGTATTGGAGCTGAGTATTTTTTTATTTGCTGTTTATATCCAATATTGCTCCATTTCATTTAGGACATGCCTGATGAACACATCTATCTATATGCCCCTGATGAACCACGTATTTAATATTTAATACTATAAGGCATGCACAGGAAGCAAACAATCAAGGCTGGGAAAGAAGTGTCATCTCTAATTGCTCTTTATTGCTTGTGTAAACCAAAACAAAAACCGCCACAGACAACTATTGTGCATATATTCATCTGGGGCGAGCAGGGAGCACAATTAGTATCACTGTAAACACAAAACTAAATGAGAAGCAAAGTGGAATGTTTTATCGTGTAAGACATAGGATTGCACATTTCCAGTTGCAACTTGCAATTGAATTGTAAACTAAGTATTGTAATAACACTCTTTTATTGGCCCTCACTACCCTTGACCAATCTATCCAAATCATTATGTCATTTGTGCCTCCCACCATTGTCAAGAACCATGTTAACAAAAGGAAACTCTGAGCAGGAACCGTTCCTCAGGTGGCTTTCCTCTTGCTCATCGTTCCTATATTTTTTTTCGCTTGTTTTTTACCATCTTCCTTCTCTGTCTGTTTCACGGTTGGGACGGTGGCGTGGCGTTGGGGCTGTCTTGCGGGTCGACCGGAGAGGGAGCACACTGAGTGGGCTTCTGAGATGGCTGAGGTGATTATTTGCTCCCTTCTCATCAAGGGTTTGTTGTTTTTAGGGATCTGTTTAGGGTTTCCTAGTTAATCCATTCTGATTTTGGTCTGCTCATGCTCTTGGCTTCTGGACCGTGGTGCTCGAGGTGGTCTGGCAGTCGTCGCCGCCCTTGCTCGATGTCGCGCCAACCGTTTTCCCCGCCGTCGACGAGCTTCTCGGGCTCTTCAATGATTCTTGCAAGGAGGTCATATGCAAGAGAGTGAGAGGTGTGTTCTTCTTCTTCTTCTTCTTTATCATCATCATCATGGAGAGAAACATAAGAAAACCATTAGTCTCATCATCTTATGGAGCTGAGTGTCGTCCCATAACTATTGTTGCACGATTTATCATATTATAAATGTTAATCAGGCCATTAAATTTGCATTGCATGGTTCCCCTAAACGAATTGCATTTTTTGTTGTTATTGCTTATTGTTGTTGGCAGGACAAATATGTGTAGTTTATAACACTATTGCAGGATAAATGCATATTTGATTCGCTTTTTTCTTGCACCAGCAACATCATCTCTGCATGTGCTGTTTAGGTTGTGTTAGTAATGACTAATGAGAAAGTGTGGCAAATTATCGCTGAACAGAGTCGGATGATTCATTCATGTGCCAGTGTCTCGCTATACGCCAATAGTCAGTCATGATTCATTTTCACTTCTGCATACGCTATTTTTTAGAAAGTGATCGCAATACTGTAGTTTTTACAAATTGCAAGGATGAAAAAAAATCTTCAGTTCTATTTTTAAAGTAAAACCAGATGATCAGCACCGTCAGCCACGTAGAATGATTTTGTAGGTTGATACTAGAGGCAAATTATATGTGAATTGCTGATGAGTAGAAAGCAAATGTATAGAGGGCATACCAACTACTATAAGGTCGAGAATTCATATACATCATTTATGCATGGGTTTGTTGTATTTCTAATTTCCAAATGTTTACTATGTGTGTAGTTGCATGTGTGTGCCATGTATCTTATTTCCAAATGCTTACTGTTTTCGTCGTTGCATAGTGTTTCTTTATACACAATTGTATGGTGATCGTGATGCATACTTCTTTGGAATATAGAACCATGTTACAATGCTATTCTTACTTTTTATATTGGTGCAGTTTTGATGAATTGCAGAGGCTGCTAAAAGACAAAGGCATACAGTGCTTTTTTCGATTCACTCAATCAGGTTAAAACACAGAACAATGTAAGTTTATGTTGCTTCCTATATGGGTTAAATGTTTTTACATGATTTTTATCTGGTATACAAGAAAAAAAAATATTTTTCTCTGGTATACACACCTTAGCTTTAATAACAGGTCATGTGACAATCTAGGAGTAGGAGTATTTGTTTGATATGTATTCATCATGCAACTTTGTCCAAACTGATAATCAGGTGGTAACTTTGTAAATAATAATTAGAGGCTTAGAACGTTCAGTAAATCCATAGTATTTACAGACTGGAATCACATTACTAGAAGTAGATTTATATTCAAGCGAGAATCATGTTTTTGCAGATTTCCTCAACTCTTTATTCAACAATTATGGTGATTTTGTTTCTGGATGCGGTCCTTTTCTTTTAACTTCTAATGTCAATGACAAAATTCTACACTCACTGTTTCTATAGTGAGGCACATTGGTTATATTTGCAGCTGCATGTGGATCGACCGCAGCCTCACTATTTTTGCCTACAAGTATATCATGGTTTTGGACAGACTTGTCACATACATTGTTGGTGCTAAATTTGTTTTTGTTGATTAATGCTACATTTACATTGATCCTTGCAACCTCAACTTGGTGGCATGTGTTTATTGTAAAAGTAGTGTGTCCGTGCATATCTATTTTGAAGCCCTTCACTTGCTAACACGAGTGACATATAAGAATCAGAGTCCACTGATAAATAATTAATTATAATTGCACTATATATCCTTTCTCCTGGGGGTTATTTGTTAGTCTTCTCTGACATTTAACTGGAGAATGTGTATTTTCATCATTTCACTGATAGTATAATACTGAACTTAAACATGTATTATTGGATGATAAGTGTTAGTTGTGGACTTCCTGCCCTTTATCACAAATCGACAGTACGTACTTCAGAATTTAGTTGACATAAGATTAATCATATTCCGATTTTGAGCAGGAAAGAGTACCTCATTGAACCAACTCTTTGGGACTAATTTTAGGGAGATGGATACCTTCAGGGTAAGGTATACTCAATTTTCTTTACATATATTTCTTTCATTTTTTTCACTTCTCTTATCATGAAACTGTGCTTTCAAATGTAGTACACCCTTAGATTTGATAGTATATTTCTATCGCTAGGAGAGGTATGTTTACTTGCAGTTTGATTCCCTTGTTCTTTTGACCTTTCGAGTAGCAAATGCAATATTAGAGAGATACTGGAAGGTTATGTACTTGGTAAGTACAATAGTTACTGGTACGGTTTGGCAACAATCACTGAACTGTCAATTAGACCTAGAAGATAAGAAATAAAGACACCATGCATTTTCTCTTCTTTCTGTCATTTTGTGAGCATTCAGTGCCCCAACCAGAAAAACTTGGACCTTAAAGCATCTAATGTACATCTATTCATCATAACTGGCCAGAGTTATATAACTGTAAACCTCTTGTGTTCTATCACAAATGAAGCAATTGAGGATCATTTCTATATCTGTGACATCTTATGTGTAGACTCTTGCCTACTTGGTTGAAATTTGTAGTTGCTGGTACCGATGCCATTTAGCTTTCCCCCAAATTCTTGATTGATCGATCTTGAACTATGGGAGCTGCTCACAAGCTTAACAAATGCTAGGGCCTTTAGTTTAATACAGAACCGGATGCAGTCATGAATGCAGAGCGGCTGGTGACTCCACTATATAAAGATCTTTGAAGAAATGAACTACATACAGCTTT
This sequence comes from Triticum aestivum, assembly GCF_018294505.1. Taxonomy (NCBI): domain Eukaryota; kingdom Viridiplantae; phylum Streptophyta; class Magnoliopsida; order Poales; family Poaceae; genus Triticum; species Triticum aestivum. Next base: position 72,098,920 of record NC_057801.1, read on the forward strand.
ACAACAATCTCTATAGAATGGAAGCAAGTCACGTCTCTCGCTGGAAGGGGAAGGAGGAGAGCTCGACCGGAGCTCAGCAGATGAGGAGCACCTTGATCCATCTGTTGTCGAAGGCGATCGCCTTCAAGATTAGGAGGGGAAACCATCGCTCACTGTACATACGTTTTAGAGGGAAATCACAAGTGCATTTTCTATACAAAACCATTATGTGGTCATCATAATGGAATGGCACTCATGGAGGCAGTTGAACCAAGCTATCTATGCCTAACTATGACTTCATAGTTTTATCACTTCCATTGCCGTTGTGGTGGCTTTTGCTCTCTTATGTTCCTACTCGTATAACTGAACTTAATGTGAGCTAATTTGTTTTTGTAATCTCATGACTGCATTGAACTTGATGTTGTGCTACTTCGGGTGGATTAATTTTTACAATCTCATGATTTTGTTGAACTCGATGATGTTACTCTTCTGGAATGTTTATTCTTTCCCATGAACCAGAAAATCAGTTGTTGACGTTTTACATGTGCTAAACTTGCTTCCTACTGCTGCATCATGCAGTTTGATCTTGCATCGCTTGGCATATCGGTTGGACTGGCACCCTCGCGCCAAGGCGCGCTGCCGATCTAGTGTTACCTACGAGAGGGGTGGTGGGAGGTGGAACAAAAAAACCGGACGAAAAATAACCAACGAAAATTAACCGTGAATACTATTCACCAACCGCTCCATTACGAGTAGAGATCCTACCTCAGCGTTTTCGTCCTCGTCATCGTCCTCCCACACGCTGACGGCGCTGGCGACGACCACGACGGCTAACACTAGCGGGACCAGCACGTCAGGGACAATGCGGCCAAACAGGCCGGCAGACACGCATTGTCAAATTTGAGCTACTCCGCTCCCCAGCTCAGCTGCTCCTCTGCTTACTCCAACCTCATGTAGTTTCATCAGTACCCAAATTCTCAATAACACAGTAGATTTCTTGGCAAAGACAGCACACACCGACAGTCAACCAATGGAGTTTACACATTCTGACGATAGAGGAAACCAAATTGAACATTCTGAGATTTAGTACTAGCATCCATCATGCCAAAGGCTACATACAAACTACATTCTGAGATTAGTGCTAGCATCCATCGTGGCAAAGGCCACACACATGCAACAGCCAACGGGAGCATCGCCTAGCTACACTGTATAGCTAGCGATCAAAATTCAGAACCAGTGAACCACTACAAACCTCCAACTAATCCACCAGCACTAGCTACGACTACATTAGAGTTAAGTTCGTACAGGTTGACGGACGCAAAAGTAGGAGTGCAGCATTGGAGGGGCTCAGCGGCGCTTCCTCTTGTGTGACTGCAGCTGTCTAAGGAGGAACTGGATGGCTTCCTCCAGCGTTGCTTTCCGATCATGCTTACGGTTCCACAGCTCCCGCTCCGCGTAGCGTCCGCTGGGGTTGTACTCGTTCATCTCAAACAACGCCTTTGTCACCAAGCTGTAGATTTCCTCACCGTGCTCCTCTTTTAAGCTGCGAAGCTTGTCATCGTCCTCTGAAAGAATTTCCTAAACCAAAGGAAATAAGGTAAATATTTGCAAGTTCATAAAAGAAAGAAAAATGTTTGCAAAAGCAGATGTAATTAGAATGTTATAGAATGCCATTAGTCTCCAATAAACTGTGATCAAAGGTTATAAGCTAACAGAGCTACCAGTAACAGTAGTAGAGAGGTTGTACTGACTACATACCGTCTCTTTACCATCAACCGCAACTATCCTAAAAGGATGCCAGCCTGGGTTTGCGATTTCAGCCTGCCATTGTGAACAAAGAATAGCAGAGTTAACTTGTGCATCTTCCTGTGGCACATTCTTGCTGCAAGAAGCATTCGCAAACGCTTTCAGATCGAGCTCACCCATCCTTTTGACGCCTATAAGTACCGCGCCATTTGTGAACTTTGGCAATTCCTGCAAAAACATATTGCAGACAATGAGATTTAGTGATAGATATGATTATATATATATATGTTGTGAAACTACAGGGGAAAAAAAGGTGTCAGCTGCTCACTTACATCTATCAGCATTTTCCGAGCACGCTGCAACTGCTTTGCCATTCCTTGGTAACCAGCGTCTGGACAAGTGACTGCATCTCCAGCATGTCACCATCTTGCTCGCCTGCTCTAGCGTCAAGCTGCTTGGATGTGGCTTCAATCACCTTGGATGCTGCATCGATCTTCCCTAACGCCGAATCTATCATTACCTTGGATGATGCATCGATCTTCTCCAACGCCGAATCTATCATTACCTTGGATGATGCATTGATCTTCTCCAACGCCGAATCTATCATCACCTTGGACGATGCATTGATCTTCTCCATCGCCGAACCTATCATCTCCTTGGATGCCGCACCTGTCATCACCTTGAATGCTGCATCGATCTTCTCTAACGCCGCATCAAACGCCACCTTGGACGCAACATTGATCTTCTCCAACGCCGCATCTATCACCAGCTTGGATGCTGCATCAATCTTGTCCAAGGCCGCATCTATCACCACCTTGGATGTTGCATCAATCTTCTGGGACCTGGCTTGTGAGCAAAGCTTTTGATTCTTATTGACCGTTGATCGAATACTTCCTCGTTCCTTGTGGGGGCATAATGCTGCTGGCTGCAGTGGCTCCTTGTGGGGGCATAATGCTACTGGCTGCAGTGACGCATCTCTCACCGATGGCGCCGGTGGCAGCTGGAAGAGTTCTGGTCTCACCACCCAGATGAGCCTCTGCAGGTAGGCACCGTAGTAGCACGCCCTGGTGGTCATATTCTTCTCAAAAAAGTGCTTCATCTCCTCCCTCACCCGGTACCAGATGAGTACCGTCCAGTCAATCTCATGCGCACAACCGCGCTGCAGAGACTCCAGCGCCCAATCCACCACCATAGGCAGCCTGCGGTTCCTGTGGTTGGAAGCCCCTAATGGCGCTAGGATGTAAACCCTCATGAACTCTGCGGCGGCGGAGGCCACCACGTTACTGGCAGGAAGGGAAATGGGAGGTCTTCCCGGGAGGCAGAGCGCCTGCGCGAATGAATCGAGGGAGACCTCGATTTCTTGGCCACGGACGGAGCTCCATCCGGGATCCACACACGGCTCGTAGTTGGCGATCAGCTCGGCGACGAGGTCGGGGCGCGCGGCTCCGGAGGAGGGGAGGTCGAGGCGGACGAAGTCGAGGAGGCCGAGAGCGCGGAGGCCTTCGTGGTGGTCGGCGGACGGGGCCGGCGGCGGGTCAAGGAGGCGGAGGTTAGCGCGGATCCGGCGGAGGCGCGCCACCCTGCTCCCGTGGTCGTGGTGGATGGATTTCGGGACTTCGGATGGCACCTCCTCTGCGGGAATGTCCGCGTCAGCGTCGGTGGAAGCGGCCATTGGAGAAGCTTGCGATGAAGGAGGCGGGCGGGAGGAGACGGGGAGGGCTCCGTCCGGCTATTTTTTTTAAATAATACATTTTTTATATTAAATTTCAGAAATATTACACCGTAATTATATTTTTTAAAAATATTACCCAATCTGCCTACTGCTGACCGATTGGATGCTGGCCGATTGGCCCCCAGTCGGCCTACCGCCGGTCGATTGGATCCAGTCGGCCCACTGCTGGCCGATTGGCCCCAGTGTGATTCCTCTAGGCCGACAGGTGCATGCACCTATTTATCTGTTGAATAGGTATTTGAATAATGTTTAAGAAGTATTTGAAAAAATGTTGATCCTGCATATAAAAATGTTAATCAAGCATTTAAATAAATATTGAACAAGTATTTTAAAGATGTTGAACAAATATTTGAAAACTGTTGAATAGGTATTTGAAAAATATTAAAAAAGCATTTAAAAAAAATGTTGATCATGTATATAAAAATGTTAATCAAGCATTTGGCAAAATGTTGAACAAGTATTTGAAAAAATATTAATCATTTATATAAAAATGTTGAACAAGTATTTATAAAAATGTTGACCATGTATATAAAAATGTTGAACAAGTATTTGAAAATATGTTGAACAAGTATTTAAAAAATGTTAAACAAGTATTTTAAAAAAATTGAACAAGTATTTGAAAAAATGTTTAACATCTGGAAGCTGGTGGGGTAGTTATTAGCTGCGTTGGGGATCGATGCCTGGTCTCCATGGCAAGCACCAGTGCAGCTAACCACCCCATTAGTTTCCAGTTACTGGTTAGAAAAGGGACCGCGACCAACTAGAGGCGACTGAGCCGGTCTTCTCCATTATTTCTTTTTTTTTTCTATATTATTTTTTCAAATACTTGTTCAAATTTTTTAAAATACTTGTTTAATTTTTTTTCCAATACTTGTTCAACATTTTTATATACATGATAATTTTTTTACAAATACTTGTTCAACATTTTTATTTACATGATCAATATTTTCTGAAATACTTGTTCAACATTTTTTTCAAATACTTGTTCAATATTTTTTTCAAATACTACTTCAACATTTGTTGCAAATGCTTGATTAACATTTTTATATATACATGATCAACATTTTTTTAAATACTTCTTCAACATTTTTCAAATACTTATTCAACAGTTTTCAAATATTTGTTCAACATTTTTCAAATACTTGTGCAACATTTTTTTTCAAATGCTTAACTAACATTTTTATATGCATGATCAATTTTTTTTCAAATACTTCTTCAACATTTTTCAAATACCTATTCAACAGATAGATGGGTGCATGCACCTGTCGGTGTCGGTCTATAGAAAGTAGATTGGGTGCCATTCGGCCAGTAGTGGGCCGACTGGGGCCAATCGGCCAACAGTGGGCCGATTGGATCCAACCGGCCGGCAGTGGGCCGACTGAGGGCCAATCGGCCAGCAGTAGGCCGACTGGATCCAATCGGTCGGCAGTAGGCCGATTGGGTAATATTTTTAAAAATATAATTACGGCGTAATATTTCTGAAATTTATTATAAAAAATGTAGTACTTAAAAAAATTAGCGCTCCGTCCGCCGCCGATTTTGGCGGAGGTGAGGGGGCAGGCTAAGCAAAATGTGCTTTCACCACATCTGTTCACATTGACAACACTTGTTGACTTGTTTCTACCGAAGTGCTGTGCGGCTTTAAGGCTGGTCATAGTGGGAGTAACATAGGTAGGTAGTAACATAAATGCCACATAAGCAAAAATGTTGATGTGACAAGTAGTTAATGAAGAGAGATGCAAATAGAGTAACCTAAGGCTGGTCATAGTGGGGAGTAACTTAGACTAGTAACATACATATGTTACTAGTCCATGTTACTACCTTCATAGTGAGAAGTGTCATAGGTGTAGTAACATACATGTCTTCATTTATTGCTTTGTAGACTCATTTTGTATTGGAAACGGCTATGTTAGGCTGGTCATAGTGCGGAGTAACTTAGAGTAGTAACATACATATGTTACTACTCTATGTTACTACCCTTATAGTGAGAAGTGTCATATGTGTAGTAGCATACACATGTTCATTTATTGTCTTGTAGACTCATTTTGCATTGAAAAGCGCTATGTGATGGTATTATGTTACTCTATTTGCCTCTCTCCTCATTAACTACTTGCCACATCAACATTTTTGCTTATGTGGCATCTATGTTACTACCTATGTTACTCCCACTATGACCAGCCTTATGGTAACATATTATGTTACTCTATTTGTCTCTCTCCTCTTTAATTACATGACACATCATCTTTTTTTTATGTGGCATCTATGTTACTATTTATGTTAATATGTTACCATCACATAGCGTTTTCCAATGCAAAATTAGTCTACAAGACAATAAATGAATATGTGTATGTTACTACACATATGACACTTCCCACTATAAGGGTAGTAACATAGAGTAGTAACATATGCATGTTACTACTCTAAGTTACTCCCCACTATGACCAGCCTAAAAAAAGAAGTTATGTGCGTTTTTGGCCATTTGATCTCCTCTTATTGTGGAAAATCCTATTTTACGCATTCTGCGTCAAAGTGTTGATCTTTCACCAGTCGACGCTGAAGGTATACGCATATACAATGTGTAGCCGCGTTGTCATCTCAAACTTCCTGTTTAAGCTTGATGCATTCTCTTAAACTGCCCTGTGATATGTGATATTTGTTTGATATCGGAAGAAAGACATGTGCCCATATTATTTTACTGCTCATTGATATGCACATGGTTACAACTACTATACTAATTACATGGCTATCCTGAAAGTTGATGTGCATCTATAGTTCCAATTGTGATGTACGATTGGTAGACTCTTCCACTGAATATGACCACATTCAAAATCAAATGCACATAATTCTTTTTAGAATAAACCATCTTTTAATTTTATTGGGACCATTCTCTCTTGGCATGCGATGATCCCACTCTTTTGCATTATTGCTTTCACATAGGGCACATAGGACCATGGGTGCAGTATGGTGCAAACTGTCGCTCACTGTCAAGCTTTGATAAGGTTAGGCAAAAGAACATAATCGTGTTATCCATGTTTTTTTGCTATGGCCTCACTGGTTGCACTAAACACTCATGTGTTTTTGGTTAGATTTAGATCATGGTATTTCTCAGATCAATATTATATGGACACATGATGGTCACGAACTGATTTAAACTGGGCATTAATATGCAATAAGAATGGCCCATTACCTGGTTGAGATGTACGAAATGAAAAATATCCATTATAATTAAGGGTTTAGAATCTGCTACTCCCTGGTGTAGAGGTCAAGGAGTTTCATGTCCCAAATAAAGGATTGTCATGTATGTTATATAGTTCTATAGAAAAACTAAGCACAAAACTGCATAACATAGAATAGTTCTGCTTCTAAACTGATGTTGCCATTGACAAGGTTACTAATATAGGTTGGTGTTGTTGCAGGGTGTGTAGTTTACACTCTACATTAGTTTATCTTGGTGGATATGTATGTAAATTTTTGCTCATTGATGACACTGCACACCTAAGGAAACAACCTTACTCATCTCTTCCTCTATAAATTATTCTATCCAGGTTGTCAACACATCTTATAACTAGGTCCCTTCCACTGGATCCTTCTGTTAACAAGCAACTAGACTCAAGGTACTGACGTCAAATCGCTCAATTGTTTTGGTATGGTCTCTCAAGAGTTCTTTTCGTAATTTATTATTCTTCATGTTCCACTTCCATTTTACTCTCCAAGAGTTCTCCTGCTCGAACGTTTGTATATACCGTAGCAATTCTCTCCTATAACAACTACATTAATTTTGAGATTGTTGACAGAAATTCTCTCCTGCTTGATATGATGGTACAACTTTGCTAAAAAAGCCATTATTTGCAGTACTAATAAATTGTAGGAACATGATCCGCTGACATCAATTTACTGCTCTAGATTAATTATTATTCGATGAATGTCTAAAGATAGATTGTCAAATATTGAAGGCGAATAAGTCTATTCATTTGTGTGTATCGTACAATATATATCTCATAATGTTTGCTGATTAGCAAAGCTAACTCCTTAGAATATTTCTTTTGTTATCATTTAGAATTACCCTAGTACTGCTATGATACTTGCCGCAAAGTCCATCCCATGCTCCCAGTTCCCTATTCTCATTTTCATAATTTTGGAGATTTAGTTTAGTTACAAATAATCATGGTACACTAGTGGAAAAAGGCCCATTTGTCCCAATTCTGGAACCGGGACTAAAGGGTAGGGACTAAAGCCCATGAACTTTAGTCTCGGTTCGCTCACAAACCGGGACAGGTGGGGATTGAAAGTGCGTTATATCAACTGGGGGGGGGGGAGGTGAATTGACAATTTTTACAAATTTGTCACTGAGGAATTTCTAGGTGAAGAAATTCCTAAGCAACGACACACTAGCAGCGGAATAAGTACTCAGGTATAAGCATAACAGAGGAACAACATAGTCATCATGATGAAATTAAAACAAGCACAAAGTACATATAGCATGAGAACAAGATAAGCTGGCTGAAGACAATGTGACTAAAGAAATTGAATTGAAGAAATAGAGAAAGTCTTCAGTCAAAGTATTCAAACAGTAATGATCAGGTTCATCAACACATGAATGAGGAAATGAAAGCATTGAAGAAATAGGACCAGTTGGCTTGGTGAAGACAATGATTTGGTAGACCAGTTCCAAATGGTGTGACAGTTGTACGCCTGGTTGGAGCGGTTGAGTATTTAAACTCGAGGACACACAGTCCCGGACACACAATCCTCACCGTATTCTCCTTGAGCTAAAGTCACACAGACTTCGCCCAACACTTGCGGTAAGTCTTCACAGGTGACTTCCAAACCTTCACAGACTTGGTCACTCGACGATCCACAATTCTTCTTGGATTCTCAGACCATGACGCCTAACCGTCTGGAGGATACACAGTCCTCAAAGGTAACAAGCGTCGGTTCCACACAGGAACAATCTCTTCAGTGATGCTCAATCGCTTTGGGTTTGTAGGTATTTGGGTTTGGGATTTGGGTTTTCCTCACTTGATGATTTTCGCTCAAAGTCCTCGGAGGATGGGATGCTCTCAATGACAAGTGTTAGTTTCTCGCGAAGCAGCCAACCGGCTAGTGGTTGTAGGGGGTGGCTATTTATAGCCTAGGGAGCAGCCCGGCATGATAAGACATAAATGCCCTTCAATGATATGACCATTAGGTGGATAGATATTTTGGGACAGCTGGCGCGTAGCACAACAACGGTCGGATATTTGAGGTTCGAATTCCTTAGGGCTATCATGTTCCTCACTGTGTAGGCAATCCACACTGGCGAATTCCTAACTTCTTAGTCAGAACAAATTCCTCAGGGACCAGAAGATCTTTGTCTCTGTCACTGAAGAAATTGACTGAACTGATATGAGATTTCCAATGGCTTCACTCGAAAGGATTGGGTAGGTGTAGGATTTTGAGATGAGCATCACTTGGAAATCAGTTTCCTTAGTGTTGCCTCGACCCCCTTTAACAGTACGGTGTTTCCTATGACTCAAGAAATAGAAAATGAAACTACAAAAACAAAAGTCTTCACGCTTCACTAAGGGAGACCTGGATTAGGGGGTGTCCGGATAGCCGAACTATCACCGTTGGCCGGACTCCTGGACTATGAAGATACAAGATTGAAGACTTCGTCCCGTGTCCGGATGAGACTTTCCTTGGCATGGAAGGCAAGCTTGGCGATACGGATATGTAGATCTCCTACCATTGTAATCGACTCTGTGTAACCCTAACCCTCTTCAGTGCCTATATAAACCGGAGGGTTTTAGTCCGTAGGACGAACAACAATCATACCATAGGCTAGCTTCTAGGGTTTAGCCTCTCTGATCTTGTGGTAGATCTACTCTTGTACTACCCATATCATCAATATTAATCAAGCAGGAGTAGGGTTTTACCTCCATCGAGAGGGACCGAACCTGGGTAAAAACATCGTGTCCCTTGTCTCCTGTTACCATCCGCCTAGACGCACAGTTCGGGACCCCCTACCCGAGATCCGCCGGTTTTGACACCAACATTGGTGCTTTCATTGAGAGTTCCTTTGTGCCGTCGCCATCAGGAAGGATGCCTCATCCCGTCTTTAAAGATGGCACTGTTGCTAAAGGAGCTTTGGCTATCGGCCAAACTCTCCGGCTAGGCGGTTTCCTTATGACCGCCTGTTCGGCCAGCGCGCCGACGATGACTTCTTGGGTCATCGAAAGCAATCTTCATGTTAGCTCGGAACTCGCCGAGCAGTTAGATCCGATGGAGCTCTCTTCCTTAAATGAGCTCTTGGATCGCATCGCCGCCCTGGGAGTGGCTACAGACTATGATCAGATTGGGCCTAAACCCGATCTGAGAGAGATCAACTCTCCCCAGGTTACCCACCATGTTGCCGTGGTTGAGGAGCAATACGGCGACCCTTCCTCTATTTGAAGGACTAGCTATGTACGAATTCCCGATCCCTCCATGTCGGATTCCCGCGGAGGGGAGGACGTAACTCAAGCCCTGAACCTAAAGTCAGGCAGCGGGCTAGATACATTGGACAACATCCAAGAAACCAAGATTCCAAGTTCGGAAACTTCTTGGCCCCTGAGTCTTAGATTGGACGGGGTTCCAGATTTAATTCCACCCGCCCACCCAAACATAAGCAATCTATCCAAAATCCGGCAAGAGCCCGCAGAAACAGTACACCATTACTGGGCCAGATTCCTCCTAGTTATGAACAGGATAAAGGACTGCCGTGAGGAGGACGCGATTTCATTCTTCCGCAATAATTGCACGGACAAGGGAATCCTCAACGCCGTAAGTTGTCGTGAAATTACACGCTTCACTGACTTGGCGCCCATAGTATGAAAGTACTGTGAGATGGAAAGCGCCTGGAAAACCGAAATCAATTTTTGGGACAATCCGGCCCTGAATACAACCCCAGTCCAAAATAAAAGGGTGCATCATCGCCAGGCACCTGGGTTAAATACCAAAAAGCAAAAACCCTCTATAGGGCATGGAACCGTACTGGAGGGATGGCTCAATGGACCCTGCAAAATTCATAATACAGAGGGCGCCACTCCAACTCATAGCCTTAGAGCATGTTGGATACTACGGCAGGTGGCCAAAAGTGGCGAAGAGCTTCTAACTCCAGAGCTCCAGCCCAAGGATACCTGTACGGTATTAACAGTCTTCGAGACTTTCACATCAAATAATATGCGGAAACGAACACTCCGCAGCCTTGCCGAAGTCTACCAAGTAGCAACAATAAACCCATGGAGTGACACGGCTATTACCTTTAATGCCAGTGACGAACCTAAATTCCGAACAGCCCGAGCACCAGCCGCATTGGTCCTCAGTCCAATAGTGGACGGCTTTCGCCTTACCAAGGTACTCATGGACGGTGGCAGCGGATTGAACCTCATTTACGAGGAAACCCTCCGAAAAATGGAAATAGACTGGAGCCGCATTGAGCGAAGCAGCACAACCTTTAGAGGAATAATCCCCAGTCGGGAAGCATGCTGTACAGGAAAAATCACACTGGATGTGGTGTTCGGCACGCCGGATAATTACAGGTCCGAGGAGGTCACGTTCCAAGTGGCCCCGTTCAGCAGCGGATATCACGCTCTATTAGGGCGAGAGGCATTCACAATTTTTCAAGCTATACCCCATTACGGGTACATGAAGCTCAAAATGCCCGGGCCCAACGGAATCATCACTCTTGCTAGTGACCCGGACATAGCACTCCGCGCCGAAAATAAGACAGCCGCACTGGCCCTTGAGGCACTATCCGAAGCCCTAGCGGCCGAGGAACTCACTGCGCTGCGCTCCACGGTGAATAGGGACGATGTGATACTCGATAAGAGATCCAAGTCCACCTCCTTTAAACCAGCGGACGAAATAGTCAAATTCCAAGTCCATCCAACGGACCCTACAAAAACGGCCTCCATCGGGGCACAATTAAACCCTGATGTAGACGCCGCACTACGAGAATTCCTACGCGAAAATTGGGACATTTTTGCCTGGCACCCTTCAGACATGCCAGGAATCCCACGCCGGCTGGCCGAGCACAGCCTAAACATCCTAAAAGGATTCAAGCCAGTCAAACAGGCTCTTCGGTGTTTCTCCGAACCCAAGAGACAGGCCATGGGAGAGGAGCTAGCCAAATTATTGGAGGCCGGATTCATTAGAGATATAAAACATCCGGACTGGCTAGCAAACCTGGTGATGGTACCAAAGAAGGACAAATCCTGGCGCCTATGCATCGATTTTAAGGACCTCAACAAGGACTTGCCCAAAGGATCCCTTCCCACTCCCCCGCATTGATCAAATTATCGACGCTACCGCAGGACACGATTCATTGTGTTTCCTCGACGCATACTCAGGCTACCACCAAATTAAGATGGCAGAGCCCGACCAGGCCGCCACGGCATTCATCACCCCATACGGCCCATTCTGCTTCAACACAATGCCCTTTGGGCTCAAAAACGCTGACGCAACGTATCAGCGCATGATTCAAACATGTCTGGCAAACCAGATTGGCAAAACAGTGGAGGCATACGTAGACGATGTGGTCGTCAAAACCAAGCACGTCGAAACTCTAGTAGACGATTTGAGGCTCACGTTCGATAATCTCCGAACATATGACATTAAGCTTAACCCGAAAAAATGCGTTTTCGGCGTACTAGCCAGGAAGATCTTGGGCTTCATTGTATCTGGTAGAGGAATTGAAGCAAAACCAGCCAAGATCCGAGCTCTGTCACAATTGGATATCCCAAAGGACCTCAAACAAAACAAAATTTGACGGGATGCGTGGTGGCTCTAGGCCGCTTTATCTCCCGTTTAGGAGAAAATGCATTACCTCTTTATCGTCTCCTCCGACGCGCCGAACACTTCGAGTGGACGGATGCCGCCACGGCCGGACTTGAAGAAATAAAATTCATATTGGCAACAAACCCGGTCCTGGCCGCGCCCAACATGGGTGAACCAATGCTATTATATATCGCGGCAACTCATCAAGTTGTGAGCGCAGTGCTCGTTGTCGAACGAGAAACGGACAGACACAAGTTCTCCCTTCAAAAACCAGTTTACTACGTGTCCACTGTCCTAACTCCATGCAAGTCACGGTACCGCATTATCAAAAGATAGCGTACGCGGTGTTCATGGCATCCCGGAAGCTGCGACACTACTTTCAAGAGTGTTCGATAACAGTAGCCTCCGAAGTACCTCTTAACGACATTATAAACAACCGTGACGCGACGGGCCGGAATGGGCCATTGAGCTCCTCCCGTTCGACATAACCTATAAGCCATGGCGGGCTGTCAAGTCGCAAGTTTTGGCCGACTTCGTCGCCGAATGGACTGAAGCCGAACTCCCTAAAGTGTACGGCGCATATTCTAACTGGATAATGCACTTCGACGGCTCCAAAATGTTGGCCAGTCTGGGGGCTTGCGTCGTTTTGACGTCCCCAACCGGAGATACGGTTCAATACGTACTCTAGATAATGTATACAGACTCCAACAACGCATCCGAATACGAGTCCCTTCTACACGTCCTCCGGATGGCAGTCTCCATGGTCATTCAACGCCTAGAGGTGCGCGGGGACTCGAACCTCGCAATATCCCAAATAAATGGAGACTTCGATGCCAAGGATCCGAAAATGGCAGCTTAGCTCAACGCCGTCCTAAAAATGTCAGCTCGATTTGAAGGGCTCGAGTTTCACCATATAGCCTAGGATAACAACCAGGCAGCAGACGTATTGGCGCGGATTGGCGCAAAGCGCGATGCCATCCCTCCCAACATCTTCCTAGAGAGGCTGTTCAAGCCATCCGTATTATGGGAGGGGGAATCCGGAAATAACAATCCAGACCCAACCGCACTGCCCGACACCGAACATTCTGACACAATTGGTGGTTCTGCCAACGAAGTAACATCTTCAGCCCATGTGATAATGGCAGTCATTGCCCCGTGGATGAAACCATTCCTAGCCTACCTAACTAGGCAGGAACTCCCCGAGGACCAAAATGAGGCCCGTTGCATAGTGCGGCGATCTAAAGCCTATAAGGTCCATGGGGGAGAGCTTTACAAGAAAAGCACAACCGGAGTCCTTCAAAGGTGTATCTCCGAAGAGGAAGGGTGGAATCTTCTGGCTGAAATTCATGCCGGACTCGGCGGGCACCACGCCGCAGCCCGGGCCCTTGTAGGCAAGGCCTTCTGTACAGGATTTTATTGGCCAACGGCCCGGGCAGATGCTCAGGACTTAGTCCAACGATGCGTCGGTTGCCAACTCTTTGCTAATCAAAGCCACATGCCACCCACCGCCCTCAAAACTATACCCATAACCTGGCCCTTCGTGGTCTGGGGGCTTGACATAGTTGGACCCCTTAAAGGAGGAACCCACAAGCAAAAATACCTACTGGTCATGGTGGATAAATTCACCAAATGGATAGAGGCCAAACCTGTTAAGACGGCCGAATCCGGACCCGTGATAGACTTCATATCAGGGGTCGTACACCGTTACGGTGTCCCACATAGCATCATCACATAACGGCATGAACTTCACGGTCGACGAGGTCAAACTCTGGTGCAAAAACATGGGCATCAAGCTCGACTATGCTTCAGTCTATCACCCTCAAACTAGCGGTCAAGTCGAGCGAGCAAATGGTCTAATCATGAGCGGCATCAAAGCTAGATTAGTGCGGTCCCTCAAGGAATCTAACACGCACTGGGTAGAGGAGCTCGACTCTATACTCTGGGGGTTGCGGACCACTCCGAATCGCACCACCGGATTTACACCATTCTTTATGGTATACGGTGCAGAGGCAGTTCTGCCCTGCGACATAATTCATGACTCACCTTGCGTGCGCATGTACGAAGAAAGAGAAGCCGAAATCGATCAGCAAGACAGTTTGGACGCATTGGAGGAGGAGCGTCACGTGGCAAAAGCCCGTTCCGCATTCTATCAATAGCAAGCTCGAAGATATCAAAGCAGAGAAGTACGGGGCAAAACTAACAACGTTGGCGAGTTAGTCCTACACCTGCCGGACAAGAAAAAGGACAAACTAAAGCCCAAATGGGAAGGTCCCTTTAACATCGACCAAGTCCTGACTGGTGGAGCATACCGTTTGCGAGATGCATCGGATAACCGACTCGAGCTGAACCCATGGAACGCAACCCATCTCCGAAGATTCTATGCCTAGCGCCGGATTCTGAGTTCGTCTCCTTCCTCCGTCTATATTTTACATATTAGCTGTCTTCTGTTTCTCTCCTTCTCCCTCCTTTTTTATTACAGCCTTTGAAATCTTGTTCGTGCATTGTTCGCACACACTTGAAGAGCTATCCGCGCTCATTATACCTGGGGGCTTCTTTCACAGAAGCTTATTTATACGGGCTCCATACCCAACACATGTGTCACACTTCCGCATGTACCTTTTATTCACCATTATATGCATAGATATGACTTAAGTTTTGGCCAAGCTGGGTTGCCTAGCTCCTGTGCTTACCCCTACGTTCCCGATTGTTTGGCTAGGTGGTAAAGGAAGCACCTCTGCGATTGTTACTGTCGGGTCAGCCGGATGTGTACCTCAGACTGGGTGAAGCCGAAAGCTAGCGTTCTTAAGGGAATATTTGGTCGGTGAACAAAAAGACGATTTAATACCTATTTTATCTGCCCCCAGATGTTTTTCTGCTTTTTTCGCAGTCCGGACATGCACTTTAGGGCATGCCTCCCAGGGAAAGGAACCCCTAACGGAACTATTCTCCCTGGAAGATGTTTCTTACTAACCATGTAATATAACATAACTAGTTGGGCACTTGTCTGATAAAGCACTAATGACCCCTACGCCTGGTCTCCACGCATGCCCCGGTTCTTATATAACCGCGAGGGTATTCGGACACACTCCGGACTATTGGGTCCCGAGGTTGAAGCGAAAAGGTCCGCTATGACAAACGATCTACAATCCGGCTAGAAGGCATTTTCATGTCATCTTAAATTACATAGTCAATTCGACTGATTGTATTCCTCTTCAATGCCATCTAATAGGCTGTCTAGTTTACAGTCCTGCTGGGAATACTTTGCGGCCAACTCTACTTGGCCGTACACTAAGCTCACAGGGATCTCCTTCCCATCGGGCCCCACAGGTCCGACCTTGGCCATGTGGTTTGGGTCAGCCTTCGTGTACCGCGTCTTCACCATGGCCCAGGCCTCCCTGGCGCCTTGACGGCAGGCCGATATCTTCCATAATCGGAAGCGCCGCCGCGCTCCCTGAAGCCTCTCTGCAAGCTCTCCAAGGCCTTCGGGCAGGGAGACAGATGGCCACAAGGCCTGGGCGACGTCTTTCATCACCTGCCGAACTCGTTCGTGCAGTTGCAAGAGCTCGGGAAGAAGGTCACCCGTAGAACCGGGCATTTCCTCTGCAGGACGGCCTGTGAGCATACCTACAGACATAACTCTGTTAGTCGACTTCCTCGCCGAACTCTTTTTCAAAGTTCGTTCAAGCACTTACTAAAAATGCTGCGTCGAAGCCGCCGATTCTCCTTAACGGAGTCAGAAAGCTGGGCACGGACATCCTTTAGTTCCTCACCCAGCTGGGTGTTGGCATCTTGTAGATTATTTTTCTCTTGCCTCACCCTTGTAAGCAAATTCTCGCCGGCCTTTAACCGGCGCATGAGCTATTGCTTGTCCGGATCTATCCCGGCGCCATCTGCAATATTATTGTCAGGCTTATACACACGCCGCACTTCACAAATTACTTATCTTCTGAAGCATATATTACCAGAGGGGGTCTCTTTGGCTTCCCCCGCCGCGGCTAGTGCGGCCTCAAGTTGGGCTTTGCACTCCTCCAGCTCCTGAGACAGTTGGGTATTCTTTTCTGAAAGTTCCTGCACAATAAATGATCCTTAAATCAGTTATTCTAACTATTTCAAGTCTCGGGGGCTACTGACATATATAACTGTCAAATTTTCTCACCCGTATGTCTTTTACATAATGCTCCGTGGCTCTGGCTAGACCATTTTGAGCGGCACGGAGGTGCGCATCTCCCGAATTAAAGGCATCCAATGCCTCTGGGGAGAAACATGCGTCGCGAAGAACTGTCTAGCGACGCCTGTGATTCATGGCACTCTCCACCTCGGAATTGGTGGCAGATAACCTGTCGGCATCCTTTGTCGGAGGAGCATCCGATGCACGCCTCGTGTTCGCCTCCGCTTCTGGACCTAGCTTTGGAGCCTGGCGAGCGGAGTATTGATTGGCAACCTCTCCGGATACAGTCCGGCGAGCACTCTTCTTCCTAAAAAAGCACGAGCATTAGTATGTCTCCCAGGAATAAAGCTTGGGAGTAAGGTGGCACGCCATACCGTTGCGCCGGAGTTTCGATCAGGACCGCACTTCTTTTTAGCCTGCTGGGCCTTGCTGCCCCTTGTTGGCTAGCCGCCGCAGGCTCGGCCTTCCGTCTCAAGGGCGCCCCCTGTGAAACGCCATCGGTATACGGTGATCAAAAATAAGCACGGATGGGTCATTTTCAAAGTATTGGGACTTTGGTCTCAATTACCTGTGAGGCTGGAAGTATTCCGGGGTAATCGGCCGTAATGGCGACCAAGGCATTATCGATGCTCAGTTGGTGAAATACCCCATCAACCAGCTCCACCGATATGTCCGGATCCTCTTGGGAGGTCGGATCGAGGAACCATTCTGGATCCTCGGGTTGTGGAGGCGGGCTGTTTATGTCCTTTATGGCCTGGCGCAGTTCCTATGCCGAAATCACTAAATGAGATACTTGACTATGGGAATATGGATCGGATAGGCAAAAAGAAATGTCCGCTTACCCAGCTCGGAGGATTGTGCATAGAAAATCCGCCCTGTAGATTGACGCAGAGAAATTCCCCCTCTTCTCCCTTGTGCAATGAGGACAAGATCTTCATCAGATCGGCGACCGATCCCGGCCGCTTACGGTCGCAGCGGGTGGCATCATCCTCCCCGTTGAAATCCCACATGGGGTGGCCTCTATATTGGAGCGGCTGCACCCCCCTCATAATGCATGTGGCCATGATCCCGATCATGGTCAGTCCGGAATGAGCTAACAACCTTATCCGGTTCATCAGGTAAAGGACGTCCCTGTCGTTTTCCTTCTGAGGGCTCTGTGGACGCCAGCTTAGGCGTTTCTTCAAAGGAGCGTTATTGAACTCAGGGAGACCGACCCGAACAGGGTCCAGCAGGGGGACATCTTCTATATAAAACAATGCCGAAGGCCAGTCTTCGGACGCCTTCTTCGGGGTTCCGGATAGATATCCGGTCCCGGCGATGTGCCATAGTTCAGCTCTGCCCACTTGATATATCGACCCCTCTTGAGAACGGGGCACAAGGCAGAACAGCTTCTTCCACAGTGCAAAATGAGCCTCGATGCCCAAAAACAGCTCGCAAAGGGCCACGAAGCCCGCAATATGCAGAATGGAGGCAGGCATAAGGTTGTGCAACTGGAGGCCGTAGAACTCCAGGAGCCCCCAGAGAAACGGATGAATTGGAAATCCAAGCCCTCTTATCAAATAAGAGACAAGGCATACCCGCTCTCCTTTGGAGGGGTTGGGGACGCTCTCCGCTTGCTTTCCGCCCTTATAGGTGGCGAGTCTGGCTCGAACCGGAACCATGAAGGCTGGGGGAAGAAATCCCTTGGTTTGGAGCGCCACTAGCTCACTGTGCGGGACGGAGCATCTCTCCCAATCTCCAGGCTGAGGGCTGGGAGGGCGAGAGGAGGAGCCGCGTCGACTGTCCATGATGGAATGGATTTCTGTCAGATGCGCTCTGATGAATGCTCGCAAAGGGAGGATGGTGTGATTCGGATCTAGATCCTCGTCTTTCTTATAGGCAGCTCATTTGTGCAGCTAGGGGGTAAATGTAAAAATACCCTGGCTTTTCGCATTCGTTCATAATGTGGAAGATGGCCATTATTGGGCGTGGAAGCCGAGGAGCGCAATATTTACAAGAAGCCGGACGCTATTCAACAGGTACACAGGATTTGGAGAAGAACCCGACTTGCAATGCCGAAGACAATCTACGCGCCGGACTCATCGCCATTGAAGCCTGGTTCGGGGGCTACTGAGGGAGTCCTGGATTAGGGGGTGTCCGTATAGCCGAACTATCACCTTTGGCCGGACTCCTGGACTATGAAGATACAAGATTGAAGACTTCGTCCCGTGTCCGGATGGGACTTTCCTTGGCGTGGAAGGCAAGCTTGGCGATACGGATATGTAGATCTCCTACCATTGTAACCGACTCTATGTAACCCTAACCCTCTTTGGTGCCTATATAAACCGGAGGGTTTTAGTCCGTAGGACGAACAACAATCATACCATAGGCTAGCTTCTAGGGTTTAGCCTCTCTGATCTCGTGGTAGATCTACTCTTGTACTACCCATATCATCAATATTAATCAAGCAGGAGTAGGGTTTTACCTCCATCAAGAGGGCCCGAACCTGGGTAAAAACATCGTGTCCCTTGTCTCCTGTTACCATCCGCCTAGACGCACAGTTCGGGACCCCCTACCCGAGATCCGCCGGTTTTGAAACTGACATTTCATAATCCTTGCATGAATATACAAGTCTTCAAGGTCACACCAATTTCTTCACTTTCAAAATCTTCAGGAGAACCAAAGTCTTCAGCTGAAGACATACATTTTTAGGGGTCGACTTTCATCGTAAATATCAAACTCCTCATCGACTTATAGAGCCTGTGTACACTCACAAACATATTAGTCCCTTAACCAATAAGTCTTCAATACACCAAAATCACTAAGGGGCAGTAGATGCACTTACAATCTCCCCCTTTTTGGTGATTGATGACAAATAGGTTAAGTTTTCAGTGGGGATAAACATATCATTAAAAGTGCTCAATATTGAGGAATTTGATTGCAAGATATAGAAGAACTCCCGCTGAAGATGTGCATATGTGAGGAATTTGCTTTCAAAAAGCAATGCACATTGTAGAGATATATCATGGAGATCTCCCCCTATATCTTGTAATTCATACATGCATTTAACATATCGAACGAAGAATTTGAAATGCATGATGAAATATGGTGACTGATGTAATTCAGCATGCGTGCATTAACATATACGAGGAAATAGCATGTAGAAAAGCAGAGCAAAAGTATCAGGTCACCATCGGACTTAAGTTTACAACTCGATCCAACAAATACTTCAGAAGAGCGAGAGTTGTAACTTAAAAAAAAACGCCCATATAAAGACCCGCTTGAAGACTAACTCAAATTTCTCCACCTTTGTCATAAAATGACCAAAAGGGACAAAATGTGAGGACTAACACCCCTGAAGA
Source organism: Triticum aestivum (assembly GCF_018294505.1). Classification (NCBI taxonomy): domain Eukaryota; kingdom Viridiplantae; phylum Streptophyta; class Magnoliopsida; order Poales; family Poaceae; genus Triticum; species Triticum aestivum. Next base: position 72,118,682 of record NC_057801.1, read on the forward strand.
ATTTCCGCATGATGTTGATGGAGGAGCACCAGCGTTGTTGGGGTCATCCGTTGTAGTATGGCCTGCTGTAGTGTCGTCCAAATCTTCAGCATCGTCCGTCTCGTGCGATGAAGAATATGAGCTGACGACCAACGGAGGAAGTTTGAACTTCTTGAATTTCTTCGAAGGTGGCTGAGACCAGTCAAAGTCCTGTTGGAAGTCCATCTTCTTGAGTTCATCATTGGTGTAGACATGTGAAAGAATAGCCCAGGTGCGGTCGAAGACTTGATGCAGATAATAGTGATTCTTCTTTACAGTATTTTGAGTGACTGTCATGTTGTGAAGAATAGCACTAAACTGACGCTTGACCCACTTGTGATTTCTGTCAACCTTTTTATGAAGACTTAGAAACAGCTCACGATCAGTCATCACACGCAGAGCTATTGCCTGAGGATTATGCTTTGATGCATTTGCAGCAGTATCATGAGTGGCAGAGTCGTCATTGGTGGAGTAGGATGCTGCCTTTCGAAACTGTTCGTCCAAAGGACGAGTGCCTTCATCTGTAACTGCAGCCTTGCCCTTCTCATCAGCTGAGGAAATAGTCCCTTTGAGGACTTCGATCGGGGGCAAATAGCTGAGATGATTTTGAAAATCAGCCTTGTAGTGAATTGAAGTTCTTGATCTGATGAATTTCATGATCCAAGGAGCATAAGGATGCAATTCAAACGGCGACAAAGCAGCATTGGCCAAAGTCCTCATGAAGAAATCATGATAGTTGATTGGAATACCATGCATGATGTTGAACATCAGATTCTTCATGATGCCAACAACCTCTTCTTCTTCAGAGTTGTGGCCCTTGATCGGACTGAGGGTTTTGGCCAAGATGCAATATACAATCCTTGGCACATACAACAATTCCTTGACAAGGAAATTTTTCATTGGCACTTGGCCAGCCTTCAAAGGCTTCATTAGCACTTGCATTAGATGATTTGATAGTTCAGGTTACTCATAAAGCTTCAGAGCTCTTTCAGGGGGCGGACTGACTGGGACGACATGAAGCAATTCACAGGCCGAAGCTTTGTGATGCGTATTGTCAGTCATCCAGTCCAAGACCCATGAATTTACATCATCAACATTGCCTGTCATATGTAGAGTGGCATAGAAATGAAGAATTAGCTCTTCACTCCGATCATAGATGTCGATGCAAAAGTTGAGCAGCCCTGCATCGTAAAGAACACTGAGGACCGGAGTAAAGCACGGAAGTGACTCCATGTCCACATGAGGAAGATGCTCATGGTCAAACACTTTTTCCTTCTCAAATAGCAGCGAGGAATAATAGTTCATCTGTGAGGCAGTCCAGAAGTGCTTGTGGCGAAGATGAGCAGTGTCATAAGGATTGAAGTCAGAGAAGAAACGATGCTCAGTAAAGAAGTCATCAGCCTTGAACTTCTGCTTCTAGGAGTGAGAATTCTATGGCTTGGGCTAAAGATTTATAGTTGAAGTCTTCACAGCCATTTCAAGCGCAGCCTCTGGAACAATAGGCTGAGGAATCTCTGGAGCAGTTTCTTCCACAGTCTTCTTCTCAGTTTCATCAGCACAAGTGGCTGGAATTTCTTCGGGGATGGAGTGAAGTGAAGCTTGATGTTCTTCAGAGTCCCTATGAATTTCTTCTGTCCGAACCAGGGACTAAAGAATTGGTTGCAGATGAGTGAATAGTGGTGAATTGGGGTGATGACTTTCCCAGAAGTCATCATTCATAATAGGAGTGGAACACCCAATATCCACGTCTTCATCATCTTCATCAATTTCCTCAATGCCTGCCTCTTCAGCTGTGAACTGAGGCATGGGCGTTGATACCAATGGCATAGAAATGGCATGGTCAGCTTCAATTTCCTCATCCAACTGCTCTGTTGAAGCAGCAAAAGGATCATCCTCATCAGAGTCATTTGGTATTTCATAATCCTCACCAAAGGGAACAATATCCTTTGATGGCATGCTTGAAACAGGAACATCGTCTATTGGATTTTCAAAAGAGCTCGTCAAAGTCTTCATCTTCTTTGGTTCTGAAGACTCTGAGGCAGCATATGCTTTCCTTTTCTTCAGAGCTACTCGCTTCGCAACCTTGGTTTTCTTCGCTTCTGATGCAGAAGGAAGGATAGGACTTGGGGTTGGTGCAGTTTCTTCAGGCACAACTGATGCAGTTGTCCTGACTTGTTCAGATTCTTCAGGCGCATCATCAGATGCTTCAGCTAGCCTATCTTGTTCTTCAGGCGCAACACTAGTGGTTGCCCTGGCAGTTTCTTCAGCAGCTGGAATGTCGTCATCAGTCCTGGCACTATCAGTTTCTTCAGCAGCCTGATTTTCATCAACAGTGCTGGCATGTTCTTCAGTGGGCTAAGCAGATGCTTCACCCTGAGGAACTTCTTGTTGTGCATCACCAGCAACATTGGGCTTGAGGCCTTTAGCCAATTTGACAAATCTGACTTTGGCTCCTAGCCAATCAGCTTTGTAAGCGTCAATTTCATCACTGAGAGCTTTGATTTCGGACTGTATAGTCACAAGTTCATCAGTTGTCATTTTCATCACATTCTTCTTCAAATAATGCTCCTTTTTGTATTGAGCATTCTTCACTCATCCGGCCTTTTCAAACATCCATTTTTCTTCAGCAATGAAAGCAGTCAACACGTGACTTTGGCCTGGTGTGAGGTTTAGATCAGGAAGGAGTGTGTTGGGATCTTTATGCCAAAGATCAATGTAGTCGAGGATCTTCTTTGGATCCAGCAAGAGCGGCACAACACTGCCTTTGGCACTAGCGGCCCGGCTTTGTCTGTCTCTGATGATTTGAGCTAGCTCTTCATGATCAGCTTCATCTTTAGACGGCGGAACTTCAAAGGCGACCTGCTTCTTGTGAGGACTTGGCCTCGTGCCGCGTCCAGTAGTGACCTTTTCCTTCAACAGCTGCGGCTGTGCTGAGGAACTTGCTAAAGCTCCTGAAGCAATTGAAAAGCCTGTGGTCCATTGGCACGAGGCAAGATGCACTAGTGCCGAGGACTTTGAAGGTGCAACTGAGGGATTTTCTTGAGCAGAAGACCCTGAGGGTTTCGCTAAGCTGGGCTGTGAGGGCATTGAGGAGCTGGGCCATGAGGGCATTGCAGAGGAAGATGGCTTTATTGCAGATTTCTTTTTCATAGCCTTTTTAGGCTGACTTGTAGATGCTTCAGCAGTAGCAACAGCAGAATCTTCGTTGAATTTATTCACTGCCTCCTTTGCTACTTTAGCCAATTTCCTTTGGCGCTTGGCCCATTCTTTAGGAAATTCCTCACCCCTTCTCATGCTAGAGGGTTCGGCTTCTTGGCCTGGTGCCAGTTGAGGTCTTGGGCATGGAGGATTTACTGTGAATTTCTTCATGTATTTCGGAGTTACATAGCGGTAATCCCTCCATTCTCGTGCCCATCTTTGTTCAATCTGCTGAATGCGCACTTTGCGCTGGTTTTTATTCTCCTTGCCACGAGTGGCCTCATCAGGAGTGCAGTAATATGCATAGATGTCTTCAGGGATTTTGAACGATGTGTTTGTTTCAGGCCTCTTGCCTCCCTTATGAGGACGCTTTTCCTCTGCCATTTTCTTCAGCTGTGGATTCTGAACAATAGAAGTATCCGAGGAAGTGTGCAGTTTTTCTTCGAGAAATGTTGCAAATGAGTTAAGTTGATGAGAACCTAGTGATTCAACAGCAGACATATGTACCTATGAACATAGTATAGGTGCGAAGAATTTGAAGAGGTCATATGTGTTCTCAGATTTTTTAAAGGAATCCAGTTTGAGAAATTTGACTAGGGAGTCTTGAAGAATTTCACTAAGAGTTCTTGGCTTAGGTTCCAGAGTTGTATAGATCGGAAATCCACACAATTGAGGAATCTTTAAGAAAAGTACATCTTAGGGAGAAAGATCAAGAACAGATGTAACTGTGGTGTTTAAGAATGTGAAGATTGAAGAATAAACACCTTTTGAAGATTTTGTGTGAATCATCTGAATCAACAAGGGCAGTAAAAGCGAGTTTTATTTACCCTTGACAAAGAACGCGACGAACAGATAGATGAACTGGAGAAGCTCATTCGTTCAGATCTTCCATGCTGATGTCTACTACACAACCTTCTTCTTGTAGACGTTGTTGGGCCTGCAAGTGCATAGGTTTGTAGGACAGTAGCAAATTTCCCTCAAGTGGATGACCTAAGGTTTATCAATCCGTAGGAGGCGTAGGATGAAGATGGTCTCTCTCAAACAACCCTTCAACCAAATAACAAAAAGTCTCTTGTGTCCCCAACACACCCAATACAATGGTAAATTGTATAGGTGCACTAGTTCGGCGAAGAGATGGTGATACAAGTGCAAAATAGATGGTAGATATAGGTTTTTTGTAATCTGAAAATATAAAAACCGCAAGGTAACAAGTGGTAAAAGTGAGCGTAAACGGTATTGCAATGCGTTGAAACAAGGCCTAGGGTTCATACTTTCACTAGTGAAAGTTCTCTCAACAATAATAACATAAATAGATCATATAACAAGCCCTCAACATGCAACAAAGAGTCACTCCGAAGCCACTAATAGAGGAGAACAAACGTAGAGATTATGGTAGGGTACGAAACCACCTCAAAGTTATTCTTTCGGATCAATCTATTCAAGAGTTCGTACTAGAATAACACCTTAAGATACAAATCAACCAAAACCCTAATGTCACCTAGATACTCCATTGTCACCTCAAGTATCCGTTGGCATGATTATACGATATGCATCACACAATCTCAGATTCATCCAACCAACACAAAGTACTTCAAAGAGTGCCCCAAAGTTTCTATCGGAGAGTCAAGAACATGTGCCAACCCCTATGCATAGGTTCCCAATGTCACGAAACCCGCAAGTTGATCACCAAAACATACATCAAGTGGCACATGATATCCCATTATCACCATAGATAATCACGGCAAGACATACATCAAGTGTTCTCATAAAAGACTCAATCCGATAAGATAACTTCAAAGGGGAAACTCAATTCATCACAAGAGAGTAGAGGGGGAGAAACATCATAAGATCCAACTACAATAGCAAAGCTCGGGATACATCAAGATCGTGCCATAGAGGAACACGAGAGAGAACACGAGAGAGAGAGAGAGAGAGAGAGAGAGAGAGAGAGATCAAACACATAGCTACTGGTACATACCCTCAGCCCCGAGGGTGAACTACTCCCTCCTCGTCATGGATAGCGCCGGGATGATGAAGATGGCCACCGGTGATGGGATCCCCCTTCGGTAGGGCGCGGAAACGGGCTCCCGAGAGGTTTTTGGTGCCTACAGAGGCTTGCGGCGGCGGAACTCCCGATCTATCTTCTGTTCTGGAAGTTTTAGGGTACGTAGGTATATATGGGTGAAAGGAGTACGTCGGTGGACCGAAGGGGGGGCCATGAGGCAGGGGGGCGCGCCTCCCACCCTCGTGGGCACCTCCCTTCTTCCCTGACGTGCACTCCAAGTCCATCGGGTGGCTTTCCTTCCAAAAACAACTTCTCCAGTTGATTTCGTTCCATTTTGACTCCGTCTGATATTCCTTTTCCTCGAAACACTGAAATAGGCATAAAACAGCAAATCTGGACTGGGCCTTCGGTTAATAGGTTAGTCCCAAAAATAATATAAAAGTGGATAATAAAGCCCAATTTTGCCCAAAACAGTAGATAATATAGCATGGAGCAATCAAAAATTATAGATACGTTGGAGAAGTATCAAGCATCCCCAAGCTTAATTCCTGCTCGTCCTCAAGTAGGTAAATGATAAAAAAAGAATTTTTGATGTGGAATGCTAGTTGGCATAATTTCATTGTAATTCTTCTTAATTGTGATATGAATATTCAGATCCAAAAGATTCAAGACAAATGTTCATATTGACATAAAAATAATAATACTTCAAGCATACTAATAAAGCAATCATGTCTTCTCAAAATAACATGGCAAAAGAAAGTTCATCCCTACAAAATCATATAGTTAGGCTATGCTTCATTTTCATCACACAAAGATGTTCCCAACTTCTATACCCCCGATGACAAGCCAAGCAATTGTTTCATACTTAAATAATCTCAAACTTTTTCAACCTTCACGCAATACATGAGCGTGAGCCATGGATATAGCACTATGGGTGGAATAGAATATGATGATGGGGATTGTGTGGAGAAGACAAAAAAGGAGAAAGTCTCACATTGACGAGGATAATCAATGGGCTATGGAGATGCCCATCAATTGATGTCAACATGAGGAGTAGGGATTGCCATGCAACGGATGCACTAGAGCTATGAATGCTCAACAAAAGAGAACTAGTGGGTGTGCATCCAACTTGCTTGCTCATGAAGACCTAGGGCATTTGAGGAAGCCCATCGTAGGAATATACAAGTCAAGTTCTATAATGAAAAATTCCCACTAGTATAAAAAGACAACTTATGAGACTCACTACATGAAGAACAAGGTGCTACTTTGAAGCACAATATATGAGACTCACTATATGAAGAACAAGGTGCTACTTTGAAGCACAAGTGTGGAAAAAGAGATAGTAGCATTGCCCTATTTATTTATTTTCTTTTTTCCTTTTTTTCTTTTTTTTGGCCTTTTTTTTCTTTTGGCCTTTCTTTTTTTTGGGCAATGCTCTAATAATGATGATCATCACACTTTCACTGATTACAACATATGAATTACAACTCGAAACTAGAACAAGATGTGAGTCTATATGAATGCCTCCAGCGGTGTACCGGGATGGTGCAATGAATCAAGAAATAATGCATGGTGGCTTTTCCACAAATACGATGTCAACTACATGATCATGCAATGGCAATATGACAAAAGTAATGTATGTCATGATGATGATGAACGGAACGGTGGAAAGTTGCATGGCAATATATCTCGGAATGGCTATGGAAATGCCATAATAGGTAGGTATGGTGGCTGTTTTGAGGAAGATATAAGGAGGTTTATGTGTGATAGAGCGTATCGTATCACGGGGTTTGGATGCACCGGCGAAGTTTGCACCAACTCTCAAGGTGAGAAAGGGCAATGCACGGTACCGAAGAGGCTAGCAAAGGCGGAAAGGTAAAAGTGCGTATAATCCATGGACTCAACATTAGTCAAAAGAACTCATATACTTATTGCAAAAATTTAGAAGTCATCAAAAACCAAGTACTACGCGCATGCTCCTAGGGGGATAGATTGGTAGTAAAAGACCATCGCTCGTCCCCGACCGCCACTCATAAGGATGCACAAGCCAGGTACACTTCATGTTTCAAATTTGTTACACAACTTTAACCATACGTGCATGCTACGGGACTCGCTAACTTCAACACAAGCATTCTTTAAATTCATAATCACCCAACTAGCATGCCTTTAATATCACTACCTCCATATCTCAAAACAATTATCAAGCATCAAACTTTTCTTAGTATTCAACACACTCATAAGAATTCTTACAAATATTTTATGCTTACCATATTAGGATTTTAAGCAAATTGCCATGCTATTTAAGACTCTCAAAATAATATAAGTGAAGCATGAGAGTTCATCTATTTCTTAAAAATAAAACTACCACCATGCTCTAAAAGATATAAGTGATGTACTAGAGCAATAACAAAAACTACTCCTAAAGATATAAGTGAAGATCAATGAGTGGTCGAATAATTATGCAACTATGTGAAGACTCTCCCATTTAATAATTTTAGATCTTGATACTTTATTCAAATATCAAGCAAAGCTAAAGAAAACTACAATTCAAGGATATCATAACTCATGTGAAGAAGCAAAAACTTAGGCTCAACCGATACTAACCGATAGTTGTTGAAGAAGAAAGGTGGGATGCCTACCGGGGCATCCCCAAGCATAGATGCTTGAGACTTCTTGAAATATTATCTTGCAGTGCCTTGGGCATCCCCAAGCTTGAACTTTTGTGTCTCCTTAATTCCTCTCATATCATGGTTTCTCTTTTTATCAAAAGCTTCATTCACAACAAACTCAACAAGAACTCGTGAGATAGGTTAGTATAAACCAATGCAAAACCTTATCATTTTCTACTGTAAAAAATCACTAAAATTATTATTCAACATTGAATACTAAATGCCTCTGCATATTTAATAATCCTATCTTCAAATAGAATCATTAAACAAGCAAACATATGCAAGCAATGCAACCATAACAACAATCTGCCAAAACAGTACAGTCTGTAAAGAATGCAAGAGTCATCATACTTCCCTAACTACAAAAATTATGAAATAAAATTCCCACTGTAATAAATTTATCAGAGCTCATCATGCAAAATGTTTCATCATTATATCATGCTCTGACGTTTCTAGGGAATGTTTTGCAACAGCGGTAACTTTCTGTTTTCAAACAGCAACATGTATACTAGCAAAATAAGCATGGCAAAGGCTATCCTTGACTTCTTTATTGAAACTAAAGATGCAAAACATTATTCTAACTAAAAGCAAGAAAATACTAACAAAATAAAATGACGCTCCAAGCAAAACACATATCATGTGGTGAATAAAAATATAGCTCCAAGTAAAGTTACCGATAGACGAAGACGAAAGAGGGGATGCCTACCGGGGCATCCCCAAGCTTAGGCTCTTGGTTGTACTTGAATATTACCTTGGGGTTCCTTGGGCATCCCCAAGGTTTGGTTCATGCCACTCCTTATTCCATAGTCCATCGAATCTTTACCCAAAACTTGAAAACTGCACAACACAAAACTCAACAGAAAACTCGTAAGCTCCGTTAGTATAAGAAAATAAAACCACCACTTAGGTACTGTAATTAACTCATTATAAATTCATATTGGTGTAGTATCTACTGTATTCCAACTTCTCTATGGTTCATACCACTTAATACTAGCCATAGATTCATCAAAATAAGCAAACAACACATAGAAAACAGAATCTGCCAAAAACAGAACAGTCTGTAGTAATCTGTATCAAACGTATACTTATGGAACTCCAAAAATCCTACTAAATTAGGAAGTCCTAAGCAATTTGTTTACCAATCCAGATCAAAAAGAATCAGATCATAAGCACGTTTCTGTGAATTAACAAAACGAAACTACTGGGTGCAAAAGTTTCTGATTTTCAGCAGGATCAACACAACTATCACCGTAAGCTATCCTAAAGGTCTTAATTGGCATTTTATTGAAACAAAAGCTATAAAACATGATTACTACATTAGCATAATCATGTGAACACAAAAAAACAGGAAGGATAAATGTTGGGTTGTCTCCCAACAAGCGCTTTTCTTTAATGCCTTTCTAGCTAGGCATGATGATGATAATGATGCTCACATAAAAGATAAGAATTGAAACATAACGGGAGCATCATGAAGCATATGACTAGCACATTTAAGTCTAACCCACTTCCTATGCATAGGGATTTTGTGAGCAAACAACTTATGGGAACAATAATCAACAAGCATATGAAGGTAACACAAGCATAGCTTCAAGAATTTAAGCACATAGAGAGGAAACTTGATATTATTGCAATTTCTACAAGCATATGTTCCTCTCTCATAATAATTTTCAGTAGCATCATGAATGAATTCAAAAATATAACCAGCACCTAAAGCATTCTTTTCATGATCTACTAGCATAGAAAATTTACTACTCTCCACATAAGCAAATTCCTTCTCATGAATAGTAGTGGGAGCAAACTCAACAAAATAATTATCATGTGAATCATAATCCAATTGAAAACTAAAATCATGATGACTAGTTTCATTGTTATCATTATTCTTAATAGCATACAAGTCATCACAATAATCATCATAGATAGCAACTTTGTTCTCATAATCAATTGGGACCTCTTCCGAAATAGTGGAATCATCACTAAATAAAGTTGTCACTCTTCCAAATCCACTTTCATGTTCATCACAATAAGATTCAACATCCTCCAAAATAGTGGGATCACTACTTCCTAAAGTTGACACTCTTCTGAACCCACTTTCATCAATATAATCATCATAGGTAGGAGGCATGCTATCATCATAACAACTTTGCATATCAAAACTTGGGGTGCTAAAAATATCATCTTCATTAAACATAGCATCCCCAAGCTTGGGACAAACATTAATTCCAGCAAATATATTCTCAAATATTTCATCCTCATCAAACATAGCTTCCGCAAGCTTGGGCCCTTTCATATCATAAGCATAATCACTCTCATCACTAAAAATATGGATAACACCAATAGTATAGCAATTATCATCATCACAAGTAGTAGTAGGAGCAACATCATTTGGGAGGGATACATTTTTACCTTTGTTGCTCCTTCTTTTCTTTTTCTTCTTCACATTATGTGTAGGTTCAACCCTCCTCTTTGAGCTCCTTATTGATGAGATTGGTTGAATAGAAAGCTCCTCCTCGTTACCTGATTCATCATAGGAAATAATAGGAGGAGATTGGGAAGCCTCTTCCCTTTCATTAGTATTCTCATCATCTTCCATTTGCTTTCTTTTCTTTAGGTAATTGGCAATATAAGGATTTTCACTGCAATTCACCGCACAATACATATAAATCTTCTCTAGATCAAAATCAAGAAATCCATTAAGATTAAATTTTGGAATACCCTCATTTATACGTTTCATTTCTTCATAACCCAAAAGAAGGCTAAGCTCTTTATGATGCTCAAGGGTAATCAAATTATCACAATATTTGGACACGACTTGATCATGAAACAAATAGCATTGGAGCTTTAAATGACCATGTTCATTGCATAGTTCACAAGGAGCGCAAAAAATATTGAATCTTTCAGCACATTCATCTAGCTCTTCTTGCAACAATTTGGTTTCTAAGTACTTAGGGTTAATTATCCTTTTGCCCTTAGTGGTGTCCATCTACTCAGTTTTGCCCTCAGATGCAAATTGTGCTCAGTTTTGCCCCTAGTCCATGCGCACCGACTCGTTCTATGAACTTTGGCGTCTCCATCAGGTCAACGTTTTGACTCGGCCCTTACAGGTGGGACCAGGCGGCAGAGGTGGCCAATTTTATTCAGACCGTTGCACGCATGGCTTGCGGGACCTAGCATAGAGCCGTTGAGCATAGAGCCGTTGCGGGTGTGCTATATTAGCGGGAGACAGCGGCGGTGACCATGGTGACAGAGAGCACGGCGCTGACCACGGCGAGAGAGCGAGAGCACGACGGCGGTGGGAAGATAGCTGTGGAGGGCGCGGCGGTGGGAAGCTAGCTGTGGAGGGCGCGGCGGTGGGAAGCTAGCTGTGGAGGGCGCGGCGGCGTTGAGATCTCGTTCGGCTCCGAGCTCCATGTCTTCCGCAAGCTCCCGCGCCACCTCGCGGATGCAGAGCCGAGCGAGTGTGGGATGCCTGTCTTCGTCTGTCCGCGGTGCTGGGAGAGCGTTGATCGGAGGGTTTCTCACACATCGAGGAACCACAATCGTCCGTTCTACGTGTGTAGCGAGAATGGGGTAAGAATCGGGGCAATTGCACCATTTTCGTGGTCGGGATCTTTGAGCAATCGGTTGATCTGTTCCGTGTTCATGCAGGTGACATGCTTCTTTCTTTGGGTCGATGCTTTGGCCAAGACTCTGATAAATGAACTGCAAGAAGAGCATGTCGAATGGTTGCGCATGCTGCCCCAAACCACAGTGGCCGCAGCACGAGCTCCGGAAGAAGAGATGGAGGGCGAAGCACACACTGACAGAGAGCTAGCTGTTGAGCTTAGGATGTTGAAGAAGAAGGTTAGGAAGCTTGAAGATCAAGCACTACCAATACCCATTTGCAAATACTTTTGGGCATTTGTAGGTATGGTAATCGCACTGGTTGTAATGTTGAAAATGTATGGAAAGTCATGAATTATGGAGGAATTTGTAATCTTGAAATTGTATGAGAAATTCACCTAGTTTAAATGTTGGCCAAAGTTGTTTAAATGTTGAAAAAAACAGAGAAGTGACCAACATTTAAATATGTTGAAAAAAAGGAGAAGAAATGAAGAATTCAGAAACTTTTGATCAATGAAATGCAGCTAATGAATTATTCCAGAGCCAAACAATTAAGGTTAGAAATTTTTGGAGCTGTTAAATATTTAACAGCAATTTAAGTAATCCAATTCAAATACACCGTGATTTAAATCAAAGACCAAAATGTCATGGAAAATCTGCCTCAGCTCTGGTAGATGTTTACACCTAGTGCCAAAATAAATGAACATTTTTTAAGGGCATTACATTGAGTAGAAACTAATTTGTCTAAAAAATGAAGGGTGGAAAATGCACAAAAAATTGGTGCGGCTGGGGACTCGATCCCAAGACCGCGTGGGTTTGTGGTGTTTAGGGCTGCGCTGGTAACCGCTAGGACAGATGGCAAGAGTTTGACATGGGTAGGGAAGAAATGTATACATAGTGAGACTGTGAAATTTGTCAAAAAAATGAAGGGTGGAAAAATGCGCAAAAAATTGGTGCGGTTGGGGACTCGAACCCAAGACCGCGTGGGTTTGTGGTGTTTAGGGATGCGCTGGTAACCGCTAGGACAGATGGCAAGAGTTTAACATGGGTAGGGAAGAAATGTATACATAGTGAGACTGTGAAATTTGTCAAAAAAATGTGAGACCGTGAATGTTTGCACACGCGTGAGAGTGGTTTTCCTTTGTTTTGCACTAAAATTTTGGAGGGTTGGAAGGTTGAAAACGTATGTTTGCACTGCCATGTGGTTTTGGTTAGAGTGGCACTTGGTTTAGTGTTAGAGTGGCACTTGGTTTAGTGTTAGAGTGGCACTTGGTTTAGGATTTAAACGGAATAAATTTGCATGTTAGTTCATGACTTATTTTTTTTGAATAAAACGGAGGGCTTCTCACCCCCTCTTTTGAATGACAACCACAAGTTCTCGAGCTTCATGACTTGGTTTAGGGAAGAAATTATATGCTTGGGCACGGACATTTTTTAACACACATAATAAACCCTAATAAATAACTTAGATAAGATGCAACACAAGTACCATTACAATAATAAGTTCACGGACAGTTCACGGACACATGACAAAACATGACACGACACGACACGACATAGAAAAGCAACAAGTAAAAAACAAAACAGTCTTCATCATGATCTCCTCCTTCCACTTTGGCTGCGCGCGCCCCTTCAACACCGTCTTCATCTTCACACCTCCTCCTCGTCGTCGTAGGGAAGGGAGTGCATCCCGGCTGGAGTGGGGAAGATGTCCTCGTAGTTGGTGTAGATGTTGTAGACGGTGAAGAAGATGGCCTCGCAGCCGCACCAAAAGAATTGGCTGAGGAGCTCGCGCGCGTCAAACGGGTTGGTGAAGGTGGCCGTGAGCAGTAGGAGGATGTCGCCGCGGTCACAAACCTCGTTGAGGGGGAACATCCTCGGCGAGCCCCGTGGGAGGTGGGCATAGCCGGCTTTGAGGAAGGCACGGTGAGTTTGACGGAACCCCTCCACCTTGAAAAATCCCACACGTGGAGCTCCCTCTCCACGAGCACGCCCGGTGGGTAGCGCCGCTCCGGCACGACAGGCAGACGGCTGAAGGTCGGCCCGTTGAACTGCATGGTCTCGCTTGGGGAGGGCTCGGTCGATTGGGTGTTTGAAGTTGGAGAGAATGGATCGGATCTGGCTTATGGGTGGGAGAGGAAGATAGGCACCCCATTTATAGACCTGTGGGTGGGAGAGGAAGAGAGAAAGGGTGAGAACGGTGCGTGTGTGAATCTGAACGCGTGTGTGTACCCGTTACGCTTTGCACTCTTAAATTTTTGCACAAAAATGATGCATGCATGGGGCGCGTGCGTGCATTTGAATCACTACATAGCTCTTTGACCGGACAGTGCATCTGACTCGTTGAACCACCTAGCTGGCCTCGCTAGCCTAGCGCGCCTAGCACGCCTCGCTCGCCTCGCTAGCATGCATGCACGTCGCAGCCTCCCGCGCATGCAAACCCACGTCGCAGCCTATGCACGTCGCCGCCTCCCATGCATGCATGCAAGGCCTGGAAAGGCTGAGACGGGCTATTTACTGCGGTCTCAGGCCCAGACAACGAGACGGCCCAACTGTCCATCCAGAGCGCCCGATATTTGTTTTTTTTAAAAAAGAATCTCCCAGCCAATCAGATTGCATCTCGCGGATCGCCCCCCTCCTCCCCACAGATTCCTTCTAGAAGGTATAGATCGACGGCCCTTGTTCAGCGCTAGGGTTAGATGAATGGTCCTGGTTCAGCGCTAGGGTTAGCGGGGTTTGGGAGGGGTTTGGAGCAGTCAAAGCTATGTTTGACCAGATTTCAAATTAGCATAATAAATTAAATAAAAATCAGAAAAATAAAAAACCAGCGCACATAGTCTTCTTATGTCATATACTAACGATTTAAGTTGATAAACAAGGTTTACATACATTTAAACGATAAGTTCATGTGTATTGTATAATATCTCGAGTATCTCAAACTCTTTTGTATGAAGTGAAGAGAAGTGTTTTGGGGAAATAAACAGGAAAATTTCAAAAACCTCACCACAACTTCATTTTAGAGTGACTAAGAAGGATCCAGGCTTAGTTTTTCATTTTGATGTTTTAAACTTATTTAAATCTTGGTCAAAGTTAAGTTTGACCAGAATTCAAATGAGCAAAACAAAATTTAAAAAAATCAAAAAATGGAAAAACCAGCGCACATAGTCTGTATATATAGAATATATGTTTAGGAAAGTTATGTGACGCCCGGAAAATCAGGCTACAGTAATCCCAAGTTAACGATGCCACGTCACCACAGTTATTGTTGTTAAATCTCGCGTTAATTCGAAATTGCTTCAAAATTCAAATTTAAATTAATGGCAAACAACAAAAGTTTTTAAAAGTTAAAACAAAAATTTTCGGGCGGTGCTATATTTTGCTTAAGTAAATATGCTGTAATAAACACATTTTTATAAAGTGCCTAGATAATTTAAGATGATTTAAATCAGGAAAGAAAATAAATAAAAAGAAAAGAAACTACAAAAACAGAAAACAAAGCAAAACTAAAAAGAATAAAAAGGCCCCCTGGCCAACTGGGCCAGACGGCCCAGCTCACCGGCCAGGCCGGCGCACCTGGCCAGCCGGCCGACCCGCCCCTGCCTTATCCCCACGAGGTGGGGACCCTAACCGACACCCCCCACTCCCCACTCGCTCTCCTCCACCCCCGTTGGATTTGGATCGGGAGCCCGATCCCCTTCTCCCACGCTCGGTGCCCGACGCCGTCGCCCGTCGCCCGGAGCTCTCCTGCCGGCCTGCTTCCTCCTCCCCACCGGCCTGCTCCCACGTCGCCCGTCGTCCCCGTCCTCTTCCGCAACGGACCTCCCCGAACTTCCCTGCGCCCATTGCCCCGATCGCTACACTCCCGGTGAGGCCCTCGGCCTCCTCTCTCTCCCTCGCCCCGCGATCGCCCCGACCCCGTCGCGCCCATGTCTGTGCCTTCGCGCGCGCGCCCGACCCGCACTCGCTGCGCCGCTCGGGACTGCGCCCGCGGCCACCCCTCGCTGGCCACCGCGACCCCCTGCCACTGCTCGCGCGCGTGTGGGCTTAGCCGTGCTCTGCCGCCCGCACCGGCGCCTCGCTGGCGCCCAGCGCCCGTGGCGACCGCGCCCTCCCTCCCGCGCGGCCGCTTACTCTCCCTCCCGTGCGCCCACTGCCGCCCGACCACGCCTTGTCCCCCTCCCCCCCGTGTGCGTGTTGCTGCTACTGCCTCGTAACCGTTGCCGGCTGCACGTGGCCTCGCCTGCACTGCTGCTTCGCCTCGCCTCTGCTCAAACGGCCACCGTGGCTCCATCCGCCGCTGCTTAGGTGGCTCGCCGGAGCCCCTCCGACATGGCTGCCGACAAGACATCGCGCCCGGGCCAAGCGACCCGGCGCCCGCAACCGCGCCCGTTCGGGCGACAACCGTCGCCCCAGCGCCTAAAACCCGTTAAGGCCCCCTGGGCCTATGACATGTGGGGCCACCCCCAGAACATTTAAAAAAAGAGAAGAATTAGAAAAATATTAATTAATTAATTAATTAATTAGATAATTAATTAACTTAATTAGATCTGTTAATTAACCTGATTAACTCTGATTAGATAACCTAATGATTAATTAAATAGTTAATTAGGTTTAGTTAAACTGTGACTATGACAAGTGGTACCCACGCGTAGGTTGGACTAAGTCAACAGGACTGTTGACTGCTGACTGGGCCTGCTGACCGTGCTGTTGACCCAGCCAATGGCCCCATCTATCAGTTTGACCAGTCAACTCTGTTGACTGCTGACATCAGCATGACATCATGTTGATGTCATAAATCCATTTTCGAATTAAATTAAATAATTAATTAAATTCCAGAAATTAATAAAATCTTTAGAAAATCATATCTTTTAAACCGTTACTTGGATTAAATTATTTTCCACATGAGAGTTGCTCAGAACAACGAGACGAATCCGGATACACAACCAGTTTATCCGCCACACATCCCTAACCTATCGAACTCGCAAATTTCCCCCTCCGGTTCATCTGTCCAAAAACGTGAAACACCGGGGATACTTTCCCGGATGTTCCCCCCTTCACCGGTATCACCTACTACCGCGTTAGGGCACACCGAACACCGCGTATTGTCTTGCTACACTTTGTGATGCTTTGATTGCTCTGTTATTTATTGTGTTCCCTCTCTATTACTTCTTTCCGATAGACCCTGAGACTGCCGGCGACCCCCAGTTCGACTACGGTGTTGGTGACTCGTCCTTCTTGCCAGAGCAACCAGGCAAGCCCCCCCCTTGATCACCAGATATCGCCTATTCTCCTCTATACTGCTTGCATTAGAGTAGTGTAGCATGTTGCTGCTTTCCGTTAATCCTATTCTGATGCATAGCGAGATCTTGGTATTTGATCTGAGTCTGGCCACTGGCCTATACGCACTAACCAACTACGCGGGAAAGATATGGGCACTCGACGTCGTGGTATCAGCCGAAGCCTTCGTGACGTCAGCGACTGAGCGGCGCGCGCCAGGTTGGACTGCGTTAACGCAACTTCCTTTGTAATGGAGGTTGCTAGGTCTGCTCACCGGTCGCGTACGCAACGTGCAGGTGTGCAATGGGCGATGGGCCCAGACCCCTGCGCGCATAGGATTTAGACCGGCGTGCTGACCTCTCTGTTGTGCCTAGGTGGGGCTGCGACGTGTTGATCTTCCGAGGCCGGGCATGACCCAGGAAAGTGTGTCCGGCCAAATGGGATCGAGCTTGTTGGGTTATGTGGTGCACCACTGCAGGGAAGTTAATCTATTCGAATAGCCATGATCTTCGGTAACATGACGACTTGGAGTTGTACCTTGACCTTATGACAACTAGAACCGGATACTTAATAAAACACACCCTTCCAAGTGCCAGATACAACCCGGTGATCGCTCTCTAACAGGGCAACGAGGAGAGGATCGCCGAGTAGGATTATGCTATGTGATGCTACTTGGAGGACTTCAATCTACTCTCTTCTACATGCTGCAAGACGGAGGCTGCCAGAAGCGTAGTCTTTGACAGGATTAGCTATCCCCCCTCTTATTCTGGCATTCTGCAGTTCAGTCCACTGATATGGCCCTTTACACATATACCCATGCATATGTAGTGTAGCTCCTTGCTTGTGAGTACTTTGGATGAGTACTCACGGTTGCTTTCTCCCCCTTTTCCCCCTTTCCTTTCTTTCTGGTTGTCGCAACAAGATGCTGGAGTCCAGGAGCCAGACGCCACCGTCGACGATGACTCCTACTACACCGGAGGTGCCTACTACTACGTGCAACCCGCTGACGACAACCAGGAGTAGTTAGGAGGATCCCAGGCAGGAGGCCTGCGCCTCTTTCGATCTGTATCCCAGTTTGTGCTAGCCTTCTTAAGGCAAACTTGTTTAACTTATGTCTGTACTCAGATATTGTTGCTTCCGCTGACTTGTCTATGATCGAGCTCTTGTATTCGAGCCCTCGAGGCCCCTGGCTTGTATTATGATGCTTGTATGACTTATTTATGTTTTTAGAGTTGTGTTGTGATATCTTCCCGTGAGTCCCTGATCTTGATCGTACACGTTTGCGTGCATGATTAGTGTACTATTGAATCGGGGGCGTCACAAGTTGGTATCAGAGTCGACTGCCTGTAGGAATCCCCCTTTCCACTCCTTGGCCGAAGTTGAGTCTAGTCGATGAAAATTGTTTTACTAACTTGGCTGTGCGGCCCATGGGCCCACATCGCCATTGGGTGGTATTAGGATCTTTTACTCCTTGTCTATACTCAGGGACTCTGATCTCTCTTCTATTCGGGTTAAATGATTTTTGCTAAATCTAACATTAGGATCTCATTATCACTTTCACCCGGAGAGCCCCTTATTACTGATGATCGTCTGCTGCACGTGAAGACCCTGAAGATACTCTCCGCTGTTAAACCGAGAACTTGTGTTCATCGCATTTGCAATTCCCCTTCCACCGTCAACCCTTACGGATAACTACTTGCAGTTGTTATTCTTACATTCATCCCCAGTTGGCCTTGTTATTACCAGATACCCTGAAACACTCGTCATTGTTTCGATAATCCTTTGAGCTTACCGCCTTGCTGTTCTTTGTCACCTGAATACCCCTATGGATAATTCTCGCACTTATCGAGTATCCGCTCATCTCCCAGTTGTTCATGTGTTTCACAATGGTCTTCGAAATACTATTCGATCCTCCAAAAATCCTTAGTAGCTTATTGCTCTGCCATACTTGTCTACTTGCATGATGGATGCTTTCCATATGTCTGGGAATATTCGTTAGTATCCTTAGGCATCGTCATTTTGATCCTTTTGATTCAACATGAGTGCGAATGCATGCAATCATCAGTTGATCCTTTTAAATTATCTTTCCGGCTCAGATGTCATTTTAAACATGAGCTGGTTCTCAACCAATCCAAATGCCGTCGATAGTACCCCTAAGGCTATTCAACTTATCCACCCCTAAACAAAACATTGCTTCTGTTCCCTTAATTTGGAAATCATAATACCTTTGCATTTGAGCTCTGGATTAGTCAGTTGTTTCAATAATCCAATGCCCTTGCATTATTACTTCCTCTGATTGTGTGCCGATGCTCACATCAGCTCTGTTATGGACCGACAGATCCTTTAATGGATTTTATCCGACATTGTCCTTCATATTCAATAACCTTGTGAGCCTTCCCTTGGATACATAATGCCTTTGGTAAATTGTATCATCTACTTTCTCAACCTTGCTCTACTTTCGAGCTTGTGATATTTACTCTTGAAACTTGTGGTATATGTTTCTAAGAAGCCCCTATGGGTTGAATCTATGCCTTCCTTAATATGTGTGAACTTGAAAGTTTTCACGAGTCATACTCATCTGGTATTACACCAGGTAAAACTTTCAACACTAATTCCTTTATCAAAGCGAGAAGTGAATGGGAGGTTATGCATTGAAGAAGTGGGAGTCGACCTTGAACCTTGTGTTCATGCCCATGGACATGATGTAGATCTTATCATTAAAGCTGCTCTTACATTAATTATTCCCTTGGTATTAGTTCATCTTATATCTGGGATCATGCCTTTTTGCAATCGTGGTCCCGACCACGTTCTCCTTTACTTACCATTTCTCGTGCAAGTTTAAGCACTTGTCTTGTGCAGAGCAATACCCCAGTCCAACCTCTACTTTGATCTGTCATCGAGTATCACCCCCTGGTATCTCGAGATTATCATGGAACTGCATAACTTATTACGAGTTCTTCATCAAGTACTACATTCTCACGGATTCCAATTTTGCACGGGCTTTGAATTATTAAACACTCAAGGACACCGACAACTGAATCGAGTCTGCAGTGCGATTCAACAACTCTTAGTAATCTTCATTGCTTACGAGTTTGTACTCGATCGTGTCATTCCCAGCTGATTGACTACAAAATCATTGTCAGGCTGACTGCTTGACCATTCTACCTATGTCCTTCATCCTCGGGACACAATCCCGACAGTGCTCTAAGCTTACATCAAACTTTCACCATCATATTGTTTGTCTTAAGAGACAACTCTAAATTCTGAGATGGCATCTTATCTATAGTTATAATAGCCTTTTTCTTCACCATTCCCTTGGCTTGATGTCATCACCGAGCGATTGCATCTTCATGGAGACTCTCGACAAAATTTGTCGTGATCATCATCAACATTTTAACTCCTTCCAGGATACCAATCGAATTCATGATGAGAAATACCATCCTTGCCCTCGACGAATTGTGTTGTCATCGACCACTTTATTGCCTTCCCTCAAACACAAACTTGTTCATGTTCTATGTTATACCTTGAGATTCTTGCTATCCAATATTTGTTCTCCTTTACATTGGAGTATTACCTTCTTTTATGTCAAGAATGTTGTGAGAATTTCACCACCTCTTAAAAATTCTTGGTACAGTGATGCTTCTCGCCATCAGCATTCTTTTCTTAGTCCCCGTGTTGAGTGAACTCTGTTGTGCGAATTTATTATCTCTAGCTACCCTATTGCTTCAGAGTTAATGGACAATAATTCCAATTTAGTGTGTTGGTTGCTAAATCGCCATTCCGACGTTGGTCGTGCAACCTAGCCCATATTTTGGGTACACCTTTCAACCAATGTTTAATTATGTATGTTTTCCTCGAGCATATCTCACTATATCATTTGATCTGACAAATGCTATCTCCTTGTTCACATAATTGTGGAAATCCTTCTTTCTAAATTTTTTTGATGGGTTGTCGCTGAGTCCATCAGCCACCTCCTTATCCTCTCCTTGATTTAATGATGAACTCTTGTTTCGGAACTCACTTCCATAGTTCAATTCCCAAGAATATTACAATATCATCTCGACAACTTGTGTTGCACCTTTCTTCTTAGGCATCCCGTGTCTGAGGTATCTTGACACCAATCAGATCTGAATCTCGGTCAGATATGATGGTTCAGACATATTTCCAAGAGTAATAACATTGGTCTTTATATGACCCGGTAAGGTGATATCGTGCCTAGCACACCTGGCCGGAGGAACTATGGTTATAGTTTCCTTTTTGTCAAGGTTAGTCATTCTTCCGTGAGGAAATTGTAAGACTTATTCTACAAGTTGTCCCTGATGGTCCTTTGGGTATCCAAAGTCTGATCTTTACCCAGTGACCATGTCAATGCTATCTCGAAGCATGTCTGTGGTACTCCGATTTTCAACAAGAGCATTTGAAGCACAATGCTAAATTTTCTTTATCATTTATCCTAACACTGTTGTATGGGTGATGTCATAATATTTCTCTCCCCTTTCCTAAAAGGGTTTTCCATGTTATATCCCGTCATGGATATCATGCTCTGCTTGTCTTTGGGAAGGATATACCCCCTGAAATATGTGTTTAATCACATTTTTCCTTTCCATTGTTCTGTTTAACCGATGATCACATTTTCCTTTCCATTGGTTTATTTGACCTTTCTTGTGATCTATATAAACTAAGTAGTAATAATTCACTGCTTATGTAAACTCTATCAGTAAGACCCTATTACTATTGTTGATGACATTCCGGTAACCACCGATGGACGAGAACTTTGCCTATTGGTCCGCCTCGTTCCACGAGCAGGAAGATGGTTCTCTTCATCCCTCTCCCTTGGTACCGACGTTGTTGCCGACATAACTGACAGGCTATCCGCTGACACGTCTTGCCTACATGGTCATCCAAGACGTCACCGCCCTTCCTACCGTTAACCCACATGGTGGGCCCATAACCCACAGTTCCACAGGATCGAAACCTGACTCTCCTATACACCCCCTGTTCCCAAAGTTATCCCCCCCCGCATGGACTCGTATGTAATTCATGAGCCACCTCCCGATGAGATCATCAATTCTGGCATCAAACACAATAATTATTCCGTTGCTTTGAAACCCCTTTTCACCTTCTGACTAGGCATTGAACGATTGCCTAGATGCTTGAAACTTCTTATTGTACCTTCGAACTTTACTATCGATGTGTTTTATTTGTTCAAACTCGAGAGGTACTCATATGCTCCTCCATGGGTTAACCCCAGATTGTTTTCCCTCATAAGCATTCTGTCATAGCCGAGCTGCCCCTTACCTATTCGTAAGTACGTTGGAGATCCCGGGAGAAAGGATGATGACTTGATCATGGTGACTTGAAGCAGAGAAATGAGGACATCAACGGAAGGGATCAACCTCTTCGAAAGGGCAGCCAAGAACGAGAAGACTCGTTAGGTTTTTCGCTACCAGCACCTTCCCCCGTTACTCCATCGCTTAAATCTCGGGACGAGATTTCTTGTAGTGGAGGAGAATTGTGACACCCGGATAATTAGGCTACAGTAATCCCACGTTAACGATGCCACGTCACCACGGTTATTGTTGTTAAATCTCGCGTTAATTCGAAATTGCTTCAAAATTCAAATTTAAATTAATGGCAAACAACAAAAGTTTTTAAAAGTTAAAACAAAAATGTTCGGGCGGTGCCATATTTTGCTTCAGTAAATATGGTGTAATAAACACATTTTTATAAAGTGCCTAGCTAATTTAAGATGATTTAAATGAGGAAAGAAAATAAATAAAAAGAAAAGAAACTACAAAAACAGAAAACAAAGCAAAACTAAAAAGAATAAAAAGGCCCCCTGGCCAACTGGGCCAGACGGCCCAGCTCACCGGCCAGGCCGGCCCACCTGGCCCAGCCGGCCGACCCGCCCCTGCCTTATCCCCACGAGGGGGGGAAACCCTAACCGACACCCCCCCACTCCCCACTCGCTCTCCCCCACCCCCGTTGGATGTGGATCGGGAGCCCGATCCCCTTCTCCCTTGCTCGGTGCCAGACGCCGTCGCCCGTCGCCGCCAGTGGACCGCGCCGGCGCCCGGAGCTCCCCCGTCGGCCTGCTTCCTCCTCCCCACCGGCCTGCTCCCACGTCGCCCATCGTCCCCGTCCTCCTCCACAACGGACCTCCCCGAACTTCCCCGCGCCCATTGCCCCGATCCCTACACTCCCGATGAGGCCCCCGGCCTCCTCTCTCTCCCTCGCCCTGACCCCGTCGCGCCCACGTCCGTGCCTTCGCGCGCGCGCGCCCGACCCGCACTTGCTGCGCCGCTCAGGACTGCGCCCGCGGCCACCCCTCGCTGGCCACCGCGACCCCCCTGCCTCTGCTCGCGCACGTGTGCGCTTAGTCATGCTCTACCGCCTGCACCGGCGCCTCGCTGGCGCCCAGTGCCCGTGGCGACCGCGCCCTCCCTCCCTCGCGGCCGCTTACTCTCCCTCCCGTGCGCCCACTGCCGCCCGGCCGCGCCTTGTCCCCCGGTGTGCATGTTGCTGCTACTGCCTCGCAACCATTGCCGGCTGCACATGGCCTTGCCTGCACTGCTGCTTCGCCTCGCCTCTGCTCAAACGCCCGCCGTGGCTCCATCCGCCGCTGCTCAGGTGGCTCGCCAGAGCCACTCCGTCATGGTTGCCGACAAGACAGCACGCCCGGGTCAAAGCGACCCGGCGACCGCAACCGCGCCCGTTCGGGCGACAACGGTCGCCCCAGCGCCCAAAACCCGTTAAGGCCCACTGGGCCTATGACATGTGGGGCCGCCCCCAGAACGTTT
This sequence comes from Triticum aestivum, assembly GCF_018294505.1. Classification (NCBI taxonomy): domain Eukaryota; kingdom Viridiplantae; phylum Streptophyta; class Magnoliopsida; order Poales; family Poaceae; genus Triticum; species Triticum aestivum. The sequence continues at coordinate 72,142,249 of NC_057801.1, forward strand.
AAAAAAAGAGAAGAATTAGAAAAATATTAATTAATTAATTAGATTATTAATTAACTTAATTAGATCTGTTAATTAACCTAATTAACTCTGATTAGATAACCTAATGATTAATTAACTAGTTAATTAGGTTTAGTTAAACTGTGACTATGACAAGTGGGACCCACGCGTAGGTTTGACTAAGTCAACAGGACTGTTGACTGCTGACTGGGCTTGCTGACCGTGCTGTTGACCCAGTCAATGGCCCCATCTGTTAGTTTGACCAGTCAATTCTGTTGACTGCTGACATCAGCATGACATCATGCTGATGTCATAAATCCATTTTTGAATTAAATTAAATAATTAATTAAATTCCAGAAATTAGTAAAATCTTTAGAAAATCATATCTTTTAAACCGTAACTGGGATTAAATTATTTTCAACATGAGAGTTGCTCAGAACGACGAGACGAATCCGGATACACATCCTGTTTGTCCGCCACACATCCCTAACCTATCGAACTCGCAACTTTCCCCCTCCGGTTCATCTGTCCGAAAACGCGAAACACCGGGGATACTTTCCCGGATGTTTCCTCCCTTCACCGGTATCACCTACTACCGCGTTAGGGCACACCGAACACCGCGTATTGTCTGGCTATGCTTTGATTGCTCTGTTATTTATTGTGTTCCCTCTCTGCTACTTCTTTCCGATAGACCCTGAGACTGCCGGCGACCCCCAGTTCGACTACGGTGTTGGTGACTTGTCCTTCTTGCCAGAGCAACCAGGCAAGCCCCCCCCCCCTTGATCACCAGATATCGCCTATTCTCCTCTATACTGCTTGCATTAGAGTAGTGTAGCATGTTGCTGCTTTCCGTTAATCCTATTCTGATGCATAGCGAGATCTTGGTATTTGATCTGAGTCTGGCCACTGGCCTATACGCACTAACCAACTACGCGGGAAAGATATGGGCACTCGACGTCGTGGTATCAGCCGAAGCCTTCGTGACGCCAGCGACTGAGCGGCGCGCGCCGGGTTGGACTACGTTAACGCAACTTCCTTTGTAATGGAGGTTGCTAGGTCTGCTCACCGGCCGCGTACGCAATGTGCAGGTGTGCAATGGGCGATGGGCCCAGACCCCTGCGCGCATAGGATTTAGATCGGCGTGCTGACCTCTCTATTGTGCCTAGGTGGGGCTGCGACGTGTTGATCTTCCGAGGCCGGGCATGACCCAGGAAAGTGTGTCCGGCCAAATGGGATCGAGCGTGTTGGGTTATGTGGTGCACCCCTACAGGGAAGTTAATCTATTCGAATAGCCGTGATCTTCGGTAACATGACGACTTGGAGTTGTACCTTGACCTTATGACAACTAGAACCGGATACTTAATAAAACACACCCTTCCAAGTCCCAGATACAACCCGGTGATCGCTCTGTAACAGGGTGACGAGGAGAGGATCGCCGGGTAGGATTATGCTATGTGGTGCTACTTGGAGGACTTCAATCTACTCTCTTCTACATGCTGCAAGACGGAGGCTGCCAGAAGCGTAGTCTTCGACAGGATTAGCTATCCCCCCTCTTATTCTGGCATTCTGCAGTTCAGTCCACTGATATGGCCCTTTACACATATACCCATGCATATGTAGTGTAGCTCCTTGCTTGCGAGTACTTTGGATGAGTACTCACGGTTGCTTTCTCCCCCTTTTCCCCCTTTCCTTTCTTTCTGGTTGTCGCAACCAGATGCTGGAGTCCAGGAGCCAGACGCTACCGTTGACGATGACTCCTACTACACCGGAGGTGCCTACTACTACGTGCAGCCCGCTGACGACAACCAGGAGTAGTTAGGAGGATCCCAGGCAGGAGGCCTGCGCCTCTTTCGATCTGTATCCCAGTTTGTGCTAGCCTTCTTAAGGCAAACTTGTTTAACTTATGTCTGTACTCAGATATTGTTGCTTCCGCTGACTCGTCTATGATCGAGCACTTGTATTCGAGCCCTCGAGGCCCCTGGCTTGTATTATGATGCTTGTATGACTTATTTATGTTTTTAGAGTTGTGTTGTGATATCTTCCCGTGAGTCTCTGATCTTGATCGTACACGTTTGCATGCATGATTAGTGTACGATTGAATCGGGGGCGTCACAAGTTATTTGGCTGATTTAGACAAGGTCGAAAAAAACCTTGCTTAGAGATGAGGCCGTTAACCCTACCTTTGGACCCTCATTTTAGCACATTTTTCATGAAAATTTCAAAAACCTCACCACAGGTTCATTTTGGATTGACTAAGAAGGATCCAGGCTTAGTTCTTCATTTTGATGTTTTAGACTTGTTTAAATCTTGGTCAAAGTTAGGTTTGACCAGAATTCAAATGAGCAAAACAAAATTCAAAAAAATCAAAAAAAAAGGAAAAACCATGTGCTCATTCAAACATCATCCAACAGATTTAACCATCATGTCAAACATAGTTCTAACATCATCCAACAGAAATACAACATTATTCATAATGTTTCATAATTATTCACATATAGCGTTCGGGCTTCTGTCTGTTCCTTGAGCTTCTTGCCATCACTTTGCTCGTCGTGCACCTTGTGCTCATTGCTTCTTCTCTTCTCCTCTTGGTTGTCGGTACCTTGTGTGTCTTCTTCAAACCTATCATAGAGCTGTGCAAAACATAAAGGGTAATGAGATCATGTCAAGTGACCCACAAATGTACAGTAGTATTTGACCCTTGCAAGATTTACATACCTAGCAGAACTCACAACAACAGAAGGTTGGTCACCATTTAGAGCCTCACTTGGATCATCATTTGGAGCCTCACTTGGATCACCAAGATCATCATTTGGAGCCTCACTTGGATCACCAAGATCATCATTTGGAGCCTCACTTGGATCACCATGATCATCATTTGGAGCCTCACTTGGATCACCATGATCATCATTTGGAGCCTCACTTGGATCACCATGATCACTATTTGGAGCCTCACTTGGATCATCGTAAAAATCATGCGGCTGTTGACCATCATCATTTCGAACCTCGTCAAAATCCTCATCTGATGCAACCGGCTGCTGTCCATCATTTTCATCGAAGCCTTCATCGAAACTCTCTCCGAATGCTAGATCTACTGTGTTATCACAATACTTACCGAAATGACTAGACCCACCACATGTTGTGCACTTACGCTTCCTCGCTCCAAGTCTAGCTCCTTCGTTGCAAGGTCTGATTTGACTCTTCCTTGGTCTACCTGCTGCTCTTTTTAGAACTGGAGCGCAAAGCTTGAATCCAGGGTCCACCATGTCCCATTGTTGTTTTCCCTCCATAGCAGGCAAGGCATAAGCATATGTGGCTTTGAACCTTGCAACAGAGTAGTAATCATGCACATACTGCTGAATGTTCCCTGCTGGACCAGGGAGAGAAGTGATGAAAAACAAGGCATGAATGCATGGCAACCCAGTTATCTGCCATTGCCTGCAACTGCAAGTTCTAGCTTCTAAATCCACTGGATATCTCCATTCCCTCTTCTCTTTATCCAAATATGATATCTCTGCTGTGGTACCCAAGCAAAGAGTCATGTTCATTTCCAAGCCTGTTGTTTTCTGCATCAGCTCATTCATCACGGCAGGGATGACAATGTGGCCCATGAATTTTGCCTCGGCTATTCCTGCACGATAATGAAATTTCTGCATGTATTCTATCCTTATCCTGTCCAGCAAATCCACCACATAATGACCCTTTAGTTTCTGGATCGTTGAGTTGAAAGACTCTGCTAGATTATTGTGCACATAGTTAAGTTTGCTCAGTTCATGAATTGGCTTCTGGCCCATAACTTGGAGTGGTGTGTTTCCAAGTATTCTTTCACTTTGGGATTCATGTATAACTGCCTCAAGTGTTAGTTGTGCTTCTTCACACTACAAGTCAAAGATGCTGGCCATAAATTGTCGGTATACACCTTTCCTTTGAATTTGTTCATGAAATTTGCAGCAAGGTGACACATGCATTCCCTATGCTCTACTCCAGGGAACACATTGTCCACGGCCACTTCTAAACCTTTGCAGGCATCTGTATGAATGACGAACCCATTGGGATGTGCAATAGCCCGGCGTAGATTATGCAAAAACCAAGTCCAGCTCTCCTCAGACTCTGTCTCCAGCACACCATAGGCAACTGGAAATACAAAACTGTGTGCATCAACTGCACAAGCAGCTACTAATTGTCCTTTAAACCTCCCTGTGAGAAAAGTGGCATCAATAGCCAAATAAGGCCTACAACCTGCCAAAAAACCCCGGTGACAAGCCTCAAAGCAGACAAAAACCCTCCTAAAGCATTCCTTGGTCTTTGTCACTCCCCTGAATGTGTACTCCACAGTGTGATGATCAATATCTACAATACTACCTGGGCTTGTCCTCTCCACTTCACCTTTGAATGAATACAACAATTGTAAACTTTCCTGCCAGTTACCATACATAGAATCCATAGCCTGTTGTTTACCATTGAACAACCTAATGTATGGTAAATCTATCTTGAATTTATCTTTGATGTTCTTCTGCAATTCCTTTGGACCCACTTGCTGGTTTTCTTTCACCCACTTCTTTACTTCTTCTGCCACCCATCTTGACTTGGCTCTACTGATTGTATCCTTCCTAAGGGTTGATTCCTGGCATGTGTGCTTAAACGGGTTCACTTTGACCTGAACATTAGTGCTATTTTGCATTTTAGATGCGAGCAGCCTCCATGGACAACCCTTAGTCGGACAGTGCACTCTGTAACGTACTTGATCGCTCTTGTCAACTTTGAAAGTACTATCTACCTTGATGCAGTATGTCACAACTGCATTTCTACACTCATTCATGGATGCAAAAATTGTACCTTCTTCCAAATTAGGGTTCAAAGGGTCCCATTCAACAGCTGCAAGGTCTTCGTCCTCACCCACCGCGTCATCATCCACACGGACTGCATTGTGAGCCTCATCTTGGTTATCAGCCCAAGGTGCCCGTCGTAAATTCTGAATAACATCAGAATATAGCTTCTCTTCATCAACCCCAGAACTGTAGTCATCATGCTCCACTTCAAGGGGGACCCTACTGCTGTTGCCCACACTTGTCGAGCCACCACGTCGCCGTGCACCGACTGAACTGTTCTGGCTAGAGATGCCATTATGATGACTTGGTTCTCCCCGAGATGTTGCACCCGTCATCCTAGGTCCAAATGCCTGCTCAAGCACATCAACTTGCAGCCTCACATGAAAATTATCTTTATCTTTATGCCTAACAAACATGGTAGCTAGCTCTTCATCATTACTAACTGTCACCCATTTCTTTTCCCCATCATAGTATTTGTATACCACTTCATCAAGCAAACCCCAAGGATATTGGCTACAAATTACCTCCCCAAATTGTCTGAAACTCCAATTACTAGCCATTGGCAACCGATAATCAAAACCTCCTTGGTATTTCTTCTGATCCTTTGCATCGAACATGTACCGGTCCCTTCTAATGTGCATCAAGAAAGCAAACCGCAACTCCATCCTAACCGGCGAAAAACAGAGACGCAATCAACACACTAATTGGGCAAACCTACTCGAATCGAGTGTTCAAATGCATAACTAAGCTCAATCTAAACAGGAGGCAAGACTTACCCCTCAGGAACCCAGTCGTGGACGTGGCGGATCTCCGGCCCGATGCCTGCCTCGCCAGATACTCCGGGGTCACTGCTACTCTCCATTTCGGCCTAGGGTTCTTCCTCCTAGTTCAAATAGCTCCAGCAGCCCCCCACCTTTGAACGCTCCGGCCGGGCGCACGGAAGGAGGCCGCGCCGTGGGTCGAGCAGGTGGCGGGCGCCCCACCCGTGGCATCACAGGAAGGTGGCGGGCGTCGCAGGCAGCTGTGGAGCGTAGGCGCAGAAAGGTAGCGGTGGAGTAGGCGTGCAGCTGGTGGCGGGGCAGGTCTTGGCCGCGGCGCAAGTGCCGGCGGTGGCGCAGGTCAGCCGGCCAGCGAGGAAGCGGATGGGTAGAGTGAGCTACAAAAGATTTGGGGATTTAGTTGCACGGGCCTACATGTCAGCTCCGGACCCATGTCCACGCGGTCCCACGTGTAAGCTCCGGACCAACAACTTAACGCTGGCAGATGGAATGGACTCAAATATGGCCGTTTGGCCTCGTCATAGTAGCTGTGCATGGACTAGGGGCAAAACTGAGCACAATTTGCATCTGAGGGCAAAACTGAGCACAGAGACACCACTGAGGGCAAAAGGATAATTAGCCCAAGTACTTATGCCTCTTGCAATAAATATCTTCTCTATTTGGTGTGTTCATGCAAACATGCACTCCACAAAAGTTGACATGCTCATAAGAGATATTTTCATCATAACTAGTGCAATCATCATTAGCATCATGGATATTCAAAGAATTCGTACCAACAACATTGCAATCATGCTCATCATTCAAAGATTTAGTGCCAAACAATTTAATGCATTCTTCTTCTAACACTTTGGCACAATTTTCCTTTCCATCATCCTCACGAAAGATATTAAAAAGATGAAGCGTATGAGACAAACTCAATTCCATTTTTTTGTAGTTTTCTTTTATAAGCTAGACTAGTGCTAAAACAAGAAAAAAATCGATTGCAAGATCTAAAGATATACCTTCAAGCACTCACCTCCCCGGCAACGGCGCCATAAAAGAGCTTGATGTCTACTACACAACCTTCTTCTTGTAGACGTTGTTGGGCCTGCAAGTGCACAAGTTTGTAGGACAGTAGCAAATTTCCCTCAAGTGGATGACCTAAGGTTTATCAATCCATGGGAGGCGTAGGATGAAGATGGTCTCTCTCAAACAACCCTGCAACCAAATAACAAAAAGTCTCTTGTGTCCCCAACACACCCAATACAATGGTAAATTGTATAGGTGCACTAGTTCGGCGAAGAGATGGTGATACAAGTGCAAAGTAGATGGTAGATATAGGTTTTTGTAATCTGAAAATATAAAAACAGCAAGGTAACAAGTGGTAAAAGTGAGCGTAAACGGTATTGCAATGCGTTGAAACAAGGCCTAGGGTTCATACTTTCACTAGTGCAAGTTCTCTCAACAATAATAACATATATAGATCATATAACAAGCCCTCAACATGCAACAAAGAGTCACTCTGAAGCCACTAATAGCGGAGAACAAACGTAGAGATTATGGTAGGGTACGAAACCACCTCAAAGTTATTCTTTCGGATCAATCTATTCAAGAGTTCGTACTAGAATAACACCTTAAGATACATATCAACCAAAACCCTAATGTCACCTAGATACTCCATTGTCACCTCAAGTATCCGTGGGCATGATTATACGATATGCATCACACAATATCGGATTCATCCAACCAACACAAAGTACTTCAAAGAGTGCCCCAAAGTTTCTATCGGAGAGTCAAGAACATGTGCCAACCCCTATGCATAGGTTCCATGTGCCTGCCGAATAGAGTCCGGCGCATAGTTTCTATTGTCCGGTTCTCCTTCAAATTCCATGTGCCTGCCGAATAGTGTCCGGCTTCCTTATGAATGTTGCGCTCCTTGGCTTCCACGTCCATAAATGGCCCTCTTCCACGTGTCGTATGAATGCGAAAAGCTAGGGTATTTATGCATTTTACCCCCTAGTCGCGCGAATGAGCTGCCTATAAGAGAGGCGAGGATGTAGATCCAACTCACACCATCCTCCTTCCGCAAGTACTCATCGAAGCGCCTCTGACAAAAATCCATTCCATCATGGAGAGTCGACGCGGCTCCTCCTCTCGCGCTCCCAGCCCTCAGCCAGGAGATTGAGGGAGATGTTCAGTTCCACACAGCGAGCTAGTGACGCTCCAAACCGAGGGATATCTTCCCCCAGCCTTCATGGTTCCGGTTCGAGCCGGACTGGCCACCTACAGGGGTGGAAAGCAGGTGGAGAGCATCCCCAATCCCTCCAAAGGAGAGCGGGTATGCTTCGTTACCTATCTAATAAGGGGACTCGAATTTCTGATACATCCGTTTCTCTGGGGGCTCCTGGAGTTCTATGGATTCCAGCTTCACCACCTTACACCTGCCTCCATTTTGCACATCGCGGGCTTTGTAGCTCTTTGCGAGCTGTTCCTGGGCGTCGAGCCCCATTTTGCGCTGTGGAAGAGATTGTTTTGCCTCATACCCTGTTCTCACGAGGGGTCGATATATCAAGTGGGCGGAGCCAAAATATGGCGCATCGTCGGGACCGGATATCTATCCGGAGCCCCTAAGAAGGCGTCCGAACACTGGCCTTCGGAATGGTTTTATATGGAGGACGCCCCTCTGCCGGATCCAGTTCGGATCGGCCTCCCGGATTTCAGCAACGCTCCCTTGAAGAAACGCCTGAGTTGGCGCCCGCGGAGCCCTCAACGGGAAGATGATGGGAGCGTCCAGTATCTGATGGGTCGGATAAGGTTACTGGCCCATTCCGGATTGACCATGATTGGAGTCATGGCCACGTGCATTATGCGAGGGGTGCATCCGCTCCAATATAGGGGCCACCCCATATGGGATTTCGACGGGGAGGATGACGCCACCCGTCATGGCCGCAAGGGGCCGGGGTCGACCGCCGATCTGGTGAAGATCCTGTCCGGCTTGTACAAGGGGGAGAAGGAGAACTTCCTCCGCACGAGTCCATTGAATGGATTCTCCATGAATAACCCTCGGAGCTGGGTAAGCGGACGTTTATCTGTCCGATCCATATTCCCAAAGTCAAGTGTCTCACTTTGTGATTCTGACGCAGGAGCTGCGCCGGGACGTGGAGGGCATACAAAGCCTGACTCCACAGCCCGAGGATCTGGGACGATCCCTTGATCCGGCCTCCGAAGAGGATTCGGACATAAAGGTGGAGCTGATTGACTGGGTGTTCCACCAACTTAGCATGGACAATGCTTTAGTCGCCATTATGGCTGACTACCCCGGTTTATCTCCGGCTTCCCAGGTGACTACGACCGGAGTCCTGACACCATCATTTGATCCATGCTCATTTATGACCATCGTATACGAATGGTGCATCGCAGGAGGCGCCTTTAAGGCGGGAAGCCGAACCCGTGGCGGCTGACCAGCAAGGGTCAGTTCGGTCCAACAGGCGGAAGAGGAGTGCGGCGCGAATCGAAACGTTGCCGCAACGGTACGACGCCCTGCTGTTTTTAAGGGAAAGATCCCTAGGAGGTATATTGACGCTCATGATTTTCCCAGGAGGAAGAGCGCTCGCCGAACAGTGTCCGGAGAGGTTGCCAATCAAGCCTCCGCCAGCCATGCTCCAACGCGTCATCCGGAAGGGGAGGCGAACACAAGGCATGAGCCGGATGCTCCTCCAACGGAGGATGCCGACAGGCTGTCCGCCACCAGGTCTGAGGTGGAGAGCGCCATGAATCACAGGCGCCACCGGACGGTTCTTCGTGACGCATGTTTCTCTTCGGAGGCACTGAATGCCTTTAATGCAGGAGATGCGCACCTCCGTGCCGCTTGAGATGGTCTAACCAGAGCCACGGAGCAGTATGTGAAAGACATACGGGTGAGGAATTTTAATAGTTATATTTGCCAGTAGCCCTGAGACTTAAAATAGTTAGAATAACTGATTTAAGGATCATTTGTTTATGCAGGATCTTACGAAGAAGAACACCCATCTGTCCCAGGAGCTTCAAGAGTGCAAGGCCCAACTTGAGGCCGCACTAGCCGCCACAGGAGGAGGCACAGAGACTCCCTCTGGTAATACATGCTTCGAAAAGATAAGTAGTTTATGAAGTGCAGCATGTGCGTAAGTCTGACAATTAAATTGCGGAGGGTGCCGGATTGGAACCGGACAAGCAACATGTGCTACGCCAGCTGAAGGCCGGCAAGAAGGTGCTTATGAGGGTGCAGCAGGAGAGGAACAAACTCCAAGATGCCAACACCCGGTTGGGCGAAGAACTAAAAGATGTTCGGGTCCAGCTAGCTGACTCCGTAAAGGAGAATCGGCAGCTTCGTCGCGGCATTTACAGTAAGTGCTTGAGCAAACTCTTTTGAAAAGAAGAGTTCGGCGAGGAAGTCGATTGACAGAAATGTGTCTGTAGGTGTGCTCACGGGTCGTCCGGCGAAGGAAATGCCTGCTTCCACGGGTGACCTTCTTCTCGAGCTGCTGTAACTGCACGAACGTATTCGGCATGCGATGAGCGGCATTGTCCAGGCCTTATGGCCGTCCATCTCGCTACCCGAGGGTCTTGGAGGGCTTGCTGACAAGCTTCAGGGAGTACGGTAGCGCTTTCGTCTGTGGAAGATATCAGCCTGCCGTCAAGGCGCCAGAGAGGCCTGGGCCATGGTGAAGACGCGGTACACGAAGGCTGATCCAAACCACATGGCCGAGGTCGGACCTGTGGGGCCCGATGGGAAGGAGATCCCTGTGAGCTTAATGTACGACCAAGTAGAGTTGGCCGCGAAATATTACCAACGGGACTGTAAACTAGACAGCCTATTAGATGGGATTGAAGAGGAGTTCAATCAATCAATTTGACGATGTAATTTTAAAATGACATGAAAAATGCCTTCTAGCCGGATTGTAGATCATTTGTCTTTGCGGACCTTTTCGCTTCAACCTCGGGACCCAACAGTCCGGAGTGTGTCCGAATACCCTAGCGGTTATAAAAACCGGGGCATGCATGGAGACCAGGCGTAGGGGTCATTAGTGCTTTATCAGACAAGTGCCCAACTAGTTATGTTATATTACATGGTTAGTAAGAAACATCTTCCAAGGAGAATAGTTCTGTTAGGGGTTCCTTTCCCTGGGAGGCATGCCCTAAGGTGCATGTCCGTACTGCGAAAAGAGCAGAGAAGGCATCTGGGGGCAGATAAGTTTAAATAAGTAATAAATCATCTTTCAAGTCACCGACCGAATATTCCCTTAAGAACGCTAGCTTTCGGCTTCACCCGGTCTGAGGTACACATCCGGCTGACCCGGCAGTAACAATCGCAGAGGTGCTCCCTTTACCTCCTAGCCGAACAACCGGGAACGTAGGGGTAAGCACAGGAGCCAGGCAACCCAGCTTGGCCAAAACGTAAGTCATATCGATGCATATAATGGTGACTAAAAGGTACATGCGGAAGTATGACACATGTGTTGGGCATGAAGCCCGTATAAATAAGCTTCTGTTAAAGAAGCCCCCAGGTATAATGAGTACTAGTAGCACATCAAGTGTGTGCGAACAATGCGCAGATCAGCCCATCAAAGGCTTTTACTAAAAAAAGGGGGAAGAAGGAGGGGAACAAGAGACAGTGAAAATGTAAAAGTTGGATGGAGGAGGGAGACGAACTCTGAGTCCGGCGCTAGGCGTAGAATCTTCGGAGACGGGCTGCGTTCCATGGGTTCGGCTCGAGTCGGTTGTCAGATGCGTTATGTAGACGGTATGCTCCGCCGGTCAGGACCTGGTCGATGATGAAGGGACCTTCCCATTTGGGCTTGAGTTTGTCCTTTTTCTTGTCCGGCAGGCGTAGGACAAGTTCGCCAACATTGTAAGTTTTGGCCCGTACTTCTCTGCTTTGATATCTTCGAGCTTGCTGCTTGTAAAATGCGGAACGAGCTTTTGCCACGTCCCGCTCCTCCTCCAAGGCGTCCAAACTGTCCTGCCGATCCAACTCGGCTTCTCTTTCTTCGTACATGCGCACACGAGGTGAGTCATGAATTATATCGCAGGGCAAAACTGCCTCTGCGTCGTACACCATAAAAAATGGTGTGAATCCGGTAGTGCGGTTCGGCGTGGTCCGTAGCCCCCAGAGTACGGAGTCGAGCTCCTCTACCCAGTGCATGTTAGATTTCGTGAGGGACCTCACTAATCTGGGTTTGATGCCGCTCATGATTAGACCATTTGCTCGTTCGACTTGACCGTTAGTTTGGGGGTGATAGACTGAAGCGTAGTCGAGTCTGATGCCCATGTTTTTGCACCAGAGTTTAACCTCGTCGGCCGTGAAGTTCGTGCCGTTATCAGTAATGATGCTGTGGGGGACACCATAACGGTGTACTACCCCGGATATGAAGTCTATCACGGGTCCGGATTCGGCCGTTTTAACTTGCTTGGCCTCTATCCATTTGGTGAATTTGTCCACCATGACCAGTAGGTATTTTTGCTTGTGGGTTCCCCCTTTAAGGGTTCCAACCATATCAAGCCCCCAGACCGCGAACGGCCAGGTGATGGGTATAGTTTTGAGGGCAGTGGGTGGCATGTGGCTTTCATTAGCAAAGAGCTGGCAACCGACGCATCGTTGGACTAAGTCCTGAGCATCTGCCCGGGCAGTCGGCCAATAAAATCCTATACGGAAGGCCTTGCCTACAATGGCCCGGGCTGCGGCGTGGTGCCCACCGAGTCCGGCGTGAATTTCAGCTAGCAGATTTCGCCCTTCCTCTTCGGAGATACACCTTTGAAGGACTCTGGTTGTGCTTTTCTTATAAAATTCTCCCTCATGGACCTTGTAGGCTTTAGATCGCCGAACTATGCAGCGGGCCTCATTTTGGTCTTCGGGGAGTTCCGGCCTAGTTAAGTAGGCTAGGAATGGTTCCGTCCATGGGGCGATTACTGCCATTATTTCATGGGCTGAGGGTGTTATTTCATTGGCTGAGCCACCGACTGTGTTAGAATGTTCCGTGTTGGGTGGCGCGGTTGGTTCCGGGTTGCTATTTCCAGACTCCTCTTCTCATAGTACGGATGGCTTAAAGAGCCGCTCCAGGAAGATGTTTGGAGGGATGGCATCGCGTTTTGCGCCGATGCGCGCCAACACGTCGGCTGCCTGGTTATTATCCCGGGCTACATGGTGGAATTCGAGTCCTTCGAACCTAGCTGACATTTTTAAGATGGTGTTACGATAGGCTGCCATTTTCGGATCCTTGGCGTCAAAGTCTCCATTTACCTGGGATATTGCGAGGTTTGAATCCCTGCGCACCTCTAGGCGTTGAATACCCATGGAGATTGCCATTCGGAGACCATGTAGAAGGGCCATGTATTCGGCTGCATTGTTGGAGTCCGTGTACATTATCTGAAGTACGTATTGGACTGTGTCTCCGGTTGGGGACGTCAGTACGACGCCAGCCCCCAAGCCGGCCAACATTTTGGAGCCGTCGAAATGCATGATCCAATTGGAGTATGCGCCGTACTCTTTAGGGAGTTCGACTTCGGTCCATTCGGTGATGAAGTCAGCCAAAACTTGCGACTTTATAGCTCGCCTTGGTTTGTAGGTTATGTCAAATGGTAGGAGCTCAATGGCCCATTTTGCAATCTTGCCCGTCGCGTCACGGTTGTTTATAATGTCGTTGAGAGGTATTTCGGAGGCCACTGTTATCGAGCACTCTTGAAAGTAGTGTCGCAGCTTCCGGGATGCCATGAACACCGCGTACGCTATCTTTTGATAGTGTGGATACCGGGACTTGCATGGAGTTAAGACAGTGGATACGTAGTACACTGGTTTTTGAAGAGGGAATTTGTTGCCTTCTGTTTCTCGTTCGACGACGAGCGCTGCGCTGACAACTTGATGTGTTGCTGCGATATATAAAAACATTGGTTCGCCTAGGTTGGGCGCGGCCAGGACCGGATTTGTTGCTAATATGGCCTTTATTTCTTCGAGTCCGGCCGTGGCAGCATCCGTCCACTCGAAGTGTTCGGTGCGCCGGAGGAGGCGATAGAGAGGCAATGCCTTTTCTCCCAAACCGGAGATGAAGCGGCTTAGAGCCGCCACGCATCCAGTCAGTTTTTGTATTTGTTTGAGGTCTTTTGGGATATCCAGTTGTGACAGAGCTCGGATCTTGGCTGGGTTTGCTTCAATTCCTCTACCGGATACAATGAAGCCCAAGAGCTTTCCGGCTGGTACACCGAAAACGCATTTTCCGGGTTGAGCTTAATGTTATATGCTCAGAGGTTGTCGAATGTGAGCCTCAAATCGTCTAATAGAGTTTCGACGTGTTTGGTCTTAACGACCACATCGTCTACGTATGCCTCCACTATTTTGCCAATCTGGGTAGCCAGACATGTCTGATTCATGCGCTGATATGTTGCGCCTGCGTTTTTAAGTCCGAAGGGCATTGTGTTGAAGCAGAATGGTCCGTATGGAGTAATGAATGCCGTTGCAGCCTGGTCTGTTTCCACCATCTTGATTTGATGGTATCCGAAGTATGCGTCGAGGAAGCACAATGAATCGTGCCCCGCGGTAGCATCGATGATTTGGTCGATGCGGGGGAGGGGGAAAGGATCCTTTGGACAGGCCTTATTAAGGTCTTTAAAATCCACGCAAAGGTGCCAGGATTTGTCCTTTTTTGGTACCATTACCAGTTCGCTAGCCAGTCCGGATGTTTTATATCTCTGATGAATCCGGCTTCTAATAGTTTGGCTAGCTCCTCTCCCATTGCCTGTCTTTTGGGTGCCGAAAATCATCGAAGAGCCTGTTTGACTGGCTTGAATCCTTTTAGGATATTTAGGCTGTACTTTGCCAGCCTGCGTGGGATTCCTGGCATATCTGAAGGGTGCCAGGCGAAAATGTCCCAATTTTCCCAAAGGAATTCTCGTAGTGCGAATTCTACATCAGGGTTTAATTGTGCCCCAATGGAGGTCGTCTTTGTGGGGTCCGTTGGATGGACCTGGAATTTGACTATTTCGTCTGCTGGTTTAAAAGATGTGGACTTGGATCTCTTATCGAGTATCACATCATCCCTATTCACCGTGGAGCGTAGTGAAGTGAGTTCTTCTGCCGCTAGGGATTCGGATAGTTCCTCTAGGGCTAGTGCGGCTGTCTTATTTTCAGCGCGGAGGGCTATGTCCGGATCACTTACCAGAGTGATGACTCCATTGGGCCCGGGCATTTTGAGCTTCATGTACCCGTAATGGGGTACGTCCTGGAAAATTGTGAATGCCTCTCGCCCTAATAGAGCGTGATATCCGCTACTGAACGGGGCCACTTGGAACGTGACTTCCTCGGACCTGTAGTTGTCCGGCGAGCCGAACACCACATATAGTGTGATTTTTCCTGTGCAGCGTGCTTCCCGACTAGGGATTATTCCTCTAAAGGTTGTGCTGCTTCGCTCAATGCGGCTCCAGTCTATTTCCATTTTTTGGAGGGTTTCCTCGTAGATGAGGTTTAATCCGCTGCCACCATCCATGAGTACCTTGGTAAGACGAAAGACGTCCACTATGGGACTGAGGACCAATGCGGCTGGTGCTCGGGCTGTTCGGAATTTGGGTTCGTCGCTGGCATTGAAGGTGATAGCCGTGTCGCTCCATGGATTTGTTGTTGCTACTTGGTAGACTTCGGCGAGGCTGCGGATTGTTCGTTTCCGCATATTATTTGATGCGAAAGTCTCGAAGACTATTAATACCGTACTGGTACTGTTGGGCTGGTTCTCCGGGGCTAGAAGCCCTTCGCCACTTTTGGCCACCTGCCGTAGTATCCAACATGTCCGGAGGCTATGTGTTGGAGTGGCGCGTTCTGCATTATGGATTTTGCAGGGTCCGCTGAGCCATCCCTCCAGTATGGTTCCATACCCTTTAGGGGGTTTTTGCTTTTTGGTTTTTGACCCAGGTGATTGAGCGTGGTGCACCCTTTTATTCCGGACTAAGGTTGTGTCCCAAAATCTAGTTTCGGTTTTCCAGGCACTCTCCATCGCACAGTATTTTCGTACTATGGTTGCCAGGTCGGCGCAGTGCGTGACCTCGCGACGACTTAAGGCGTTCATGATTCCCTTGTCCGTGCAATTATTGCAGAAAATAGAGATTGCGCTTTCCTCATGGCAGTCCATTATCCTGTCCATAACCAGGAGGAATCTGACCCAGTAATGATGTACTGTTTCATCGGGCTCTTGCCGTATTTGAGATAGATCGCTTGTGTTTGGGTGGGCGGGTGGAACTAAATTCGGAACCCCGCCCAATCTGAGGCTCAAAGGCCGAGGAATTTCCAGATTTGGAAGCTTGGATTGCTGGAGGTCGTCCAACGAATCTAGTCTGCTGCCTGACTTTAGGTTCAGTACTCGATTGATGTCCATCCCTCCGCGGGAATCCGGCATGGAGGGATCGGGAATCTGGACATAACTGGTTTTTAACATAGAGGAAGGGTCGCCGCATTGTTCTTCTACCACAGCAACATGGTGGGTAGCCTGGGGAGAGTTAATTTCTCTTAGATCGGTTTTAAGCCCAATCTGATCGTAGTCTGTAGCGACTCCCAGGGCGGCGATGCGATCCAAGAGCTCGTTTACGGAAGAGAGCTCCATCGGATCCAGCTGCTCGGCGAATTCCGAGTTGATGCGAAGATCGCTTTTGACGACCCGAGAGGTCATCGTCGAAGCGGTGGCCGGACAGGCGGTCATAAGAAAACCACCCAGCCGGATAGCTTGACCGGCGGCCAAAGCTCCTTTGGCAATGGTACCGTCTTTAAAGACGGGAAGAGGCATCCTTCCTGATTGCGACGGCACAGAGGAACTCTCAATGAAAGCACCAATGTCGGTGTCAAAACCGGCGGATCTCGGGTAGGGGGTCCCGAACTGTGCATCTAGGCGGATGGTAACAAGAGACAAGGGACACGATGTTTTACCCAGGTTCAGGCCCTCTTAATGGAGGTAAAACCCTACGTCCTTCTTGATTGATATTGATGATGTGGGTATTACAAGAATAGATCTACCACGAGATCAAGGAGGCTAAACCCTAGAAGCTAGCCTATGGTATGATTGTTGTTATTGTTGTTGTCTCCTATGGACTAAAACCATCCGGTTTATATAGACACCGGAGAGGGCTAGGGTTACACAGAGTCGGTTACAATGGTAGGAGATTTACATATCCGTATCGCCAAGCTTGCCTTCCACTCCAAGGAAAGTCCCATCCGGACACGGGACGAAGTCTTCAATCTTGCATCTTCATAGTCTTGGAGTCTGGCCGATGATGATAGTTCGGCTATCCGGACACCCCTTAATCTGGGACTCCCTCAATCCCCCTCCGGCAGGGCACCGGAATGGGCTCCCGAGAGGTTTTTGGTGGCTACAGAGGCTTGCGGCGGTGGAACTCCCGATCTATCTTCTGTTCTGGAAGTTTTAGGGTACGTAGGTATATATGCGTGAAAGGAGTACGTCGGTGGACCGAAGGGGGGGGGGGCACGAGGCAGGGGGTGCGCCCCAGGGGGTGGGCGCCCCCCACCCTCGTGGGCACCTCCCTTCTTACCTGACATGCACTCCAAGTCCATCGGATGGCTTTCCTTCCAAAAATAACTTCTCTAGTTGATTTCGTTCCGTTTTGACTCCGTCTGATATTCCTTTTCCTTGAAACACTGAAATATGCATAAAACAGCAAATCTGGGCTGGGCCTTCGGTTAATAGGTTAGTCCCAAAAATAATATAAAAGTGGATAATAAAGCCCAATTTTGCCCAAAACAGTAGATAATATAGCATGGAGCAATCAAAAATTATAGATACGTTGGAGACGTATCACAGGCCCTAACTTGGCGGAGGAAGACAGCTACAGCGGCAGCGGAGGTGAAGATTTCTGCGGCCGGCGCGAGTACGATGGCGACGAGGTCGAGGCAGCTAAGCTCTTCCTCACCGGCAACGACGGAGATTAGTGGCAGTGCTAGGTCAGAGAGCTCGAACGGGAGAGGGAGAGTTCGAGCGGAGTAAATGAACTAAGGTGCAAGGGGAGGGGTATTTATAAGGCAGTGGAAAATTGTTCATCCAAAGAATTTGGACGAATATGCCCCTGACCCTTGCCATCCTAGCAACATATGTCACCCACGTACAAAGAGGTGGAGATCGTGTGAGATCGTTGGTGAGTGGTTTAATCCAGTCATGAGATGTGGAAGGATTTGAGAGACAAAATCCAAAAAATTAGATATGAAAATTTTACGTTCTGTTCGCAAATTCTTCAGCTGTCAAGGACACAGTGAAGATTTTGAACGGGTTTCAAATAGAACGCACATGAAGAATTTGTGAACAGACTGGGTTGAGTATAGCATAGAGGGGGAACGGGTCCAATCACATTCACTTAGATGAAAAAGCAACTTGAAGAATTAACTATAAGTGAATATTGTAGAGGACATGAAAACTCAAATATATATATATAGCAATGAAGAACAATGATGGGAAGACTGAGGAAATTGAAAATCTAAAGATATCGCAAAAAACTCAATTGAAGATTTTCAACTTTGGTTGGTGGCGTAAGCCACCGTATAAGAATGATGATGTCAGATACCGCGTACAGTTGTCATAGGGTTCTGAGAATCAAATTCTTCATTAATTTCTTCACACTTAGAGGGTTAGTCTTCATTGATTGAAGAAAAAACATTACTTCATGTGTTGCATATCTAAGTCATCAAATTTGCATAAGTGTTAGGATGTGTGTCCTTTTGAAGGAACATTCGAAGATTCTAAGATATTTAGCTCACACCGCAACTTGCTAAATCTCTTCTCATCCAAGGGCTTTGTGAAGATATCGGCTAGCTGATCTTCAATATTTGTGTGGTCGATGGAGATGTCACCCTTCAACACATGATCACGAAGAAAATGATGACGAATCTGGATGTGCTTTGTCTTCGAGTGCTGAACAGGGTTGTGAGCAATCTTGATAGCACTCTCATTGTTGCAGTAGAGTGGCACATTCTTCACATTGATGTCATAGTCCTTGAGGGTTTGTTTCATTCATAGCAATTGAGCACAGCAAGCTCCAGCAACAATGTACTCAGCTTCAGCAGTAGAGAGTGATACGCAGTTCTATTTCTTCGAGGACCAACATACCAAGGACCGTCCGAGGAAATGACATGTGCCTGATGTTGACTTGCCGTCCACCCGATCACCAGCATAGTCAGAGTCAAAATATCCAATGAGATCAAAAGAAGAGCCCTTGGGATACCATAATCCAAGTGTTGGAGTGTGAGCTAGATATCGAAGAATATGCTTCACAGCCTTATGGTGTGATTCCTTCGGTGTAGCTTGAAATCGGGCACACATGCAAACACTAAGCATAATATTTGGCCTAGATGCACATAAATACAATAAACAACCAATCATGGAGTGGTATACCTTTTGATCGAAGTCTTTACCATTTTCATTGGTGCATAGATGGACATTTGTGGGCATAGGGATTTTAATGCCTTTGCAATCATGCATGCCGGATTTCCTCAACACATCCTTGAGGTATTTCTCCTGAGATATGAATATGCCATTGTGTTGTTGACGAATTTGAAGACCTAAGAAGAGTTTAAACTCTCCCATCATGGACATTTGATATTCCTCACTCATCATATAGGCAAATTCATCACTGTAACGTTAGTTAGTACAGCCCAAGATAATATCATCAACGTATATTTTGCACACGAATAATTCATCATCATATGCTTTGGTGAAATGAGTTGGGTCAACTGAACCGGGTTAGAAGCCTTTCTTCATGAAGAATCCCTTCAATGTATAATACCACGCTCGACGTGCTTGCTTGAGGCCATAGAGGGCCTTGTTCAGTCTGTAGACCTGATCTGGAAATTTTGGATCCTCAAAACCTGGTGGTTGAGCAACATATACTTCTTCCTCAAGCTTACCATTGAGGAATGCACTTTTCACATCCATTTGATGTAAGATGATATTATGATGGTTAGCGTAAGCAAGCAATATGCAAATAGCTTCAAGTCTAGCAAGAGGTGCAAAATTTTCATAGAAATCAATTCCTTTAACCTGTGTGTAGCCTTGAGCTACAAGACGAGCCTTACTCCTCACCACAAGGCCATTTTCATCTTGTTTGTTGCGGTAGATCCATTTGGTGCCGATGATGTTATGTTTGCATGGGTCTGGTCACTTGACAAGCTCTCACACATTGTTGAGCTCTAATTGATGCAATTCATCTTGCATGGCTTGAATCCACTCAGATTCCATGAATGCTTCATCAACTTTGGTGGGCTCTGTGATAGAGACAAACGCAAAATGCCCACAAAAGTTAGACAAATGTGAAGCTTTTGAGAACGCGAGAGGACCTTGTGCCTTGATGTCGTTGATAATTTTCTCAATCTGCACTTCTTTTGCAATGCGAGGATGAGCAGGTTGACGACTTTGATTTGGCCCAGCAATTTCTTCAGGGCCATTTTCTTTAGTAGCACCAGCGTGATTTTCTTCACGATCCGGAATGACTTCTTCAGCAGATTCTTCGGTAGGAATGACATCCTGAGTAGCCTTGAACTTGACGGATTCCTCAGGTGACATTTCATCTAGGACAGGAGGTAGGTGCTCTCTTTGCGAGCCATTAGTTTCATCGAATCGCACACATATAGTTTCAACAACGTTGTGATGATAGGTGTGCTACCTCTTGAGCACTACGTTGGATTTCCCCGAAGAGGAGAGGATGATGCAGCAAAGTAGCATAAGTATTTCCCTCAGTTTTTGAGAACCAAGGTAACAATCCAGTAGGAGACCACACACAAGTCCCTCGTACCTACACAAAATGATAGCAACTCGCAACCAACGCTTAGGGGTTGTCAATCCCCTCACGGTCACTTACGAGAGTGAGATCTGATAGAGATAATATTTTTGGTATTTTTGATAGATAGATGCAAAATAAAAAGTAAAGGCAAAGTAAAAACAAAGCAAGTAAATAAAGTTATATAGATTGATATGATGAGAATAGACCCGGGGGCCATAGGTTTCACTAGTGGCTTCTCTCAAGAGCATAAGTATTCTACGATGGGTGAACAAATTACTGTTGAGCAATTGACAGAATTGAGCATAGTTATGAGTATATCTAGGCAATGATCATGTATATAGGCATCACGTCCAAAACAAGTAGATCGAAATGATTCTGCATCTACTACTATTACTCCACTCATCGACCGCTATCCAGCATGCATCTAGAGTATTAAGTAAAAATAGAGTAACACCGTAAGCAAGATGACATGATGTAGAGGGATAAATTCATGAAATATGATAAAAATCCCATCTTGTTATCCTTGATGGCAACAATAAAATACGTGCCTTCCAACTCTTTCTGTCACTGAGTAAGGACACCGCAAGATTGAACCCAAAGCTAAGCACTTCTCCCATTGCAAGAACTACCAATCTAGTTGGCCAAACCAAAAAGGATAATTCGAAGAGACTTGCAAACATAACTCAATCATACATAAAAGAATTCAGAGAAGAATCAAATATTTTCCATAGATAATACTGGATCATAAACCCACAATTCATCGGTCTCAACAAACACACCGCAAAAAGAAGATTACATCGAATAGATCTCCACAAGAGAGGGGGAGAACATTGTATTGAGATCCAAAAAGAGAGAAGAAGCCATCTAGCTACTAGCTATGGACCTGAAGGTCTGAAGTAAACTACTCACACTTCATCGGAGGGGCTATGGTGATGATGTAGAAGCCCTCCATGGTGGATGCCCCCTCCGGCGGAGCTCCGAAACAGGCCCCAGGATGGGATCTCGTGGATACAGAAGGTTGCGGCGGTGGAATTAGGTTTTTGGCTCCTGTTCTGATCGTTCGGGGATACGTAGGTATATATAGGAGGAAGGAGTACGTCGGTGGAGCCTTGAGGGGCCCACGAGGTAGGGGGGCGCCTAGGAGGGGCGCCCTCCACGCTCGTGACCTCCTCAGACACTTCTTGGAGTAGGGTCCAAGTCTCCTGGATCACGTTCGGTTGGAAAATCACGATCCGTAAGGTTTCATTCCATTTGGACTCCGTTTGATATTCTGTTTCTTTGAAATACTGAAAAAGGCAAAAAACAGCAATTCTGGGCTGGGCCTCCGGTTAATAGGTTAGTCCCAAAAGTAATATAAAAGTGGAAAATAAAGCCCAGTATAGTCCAAAACAATAGATAAAGTGGCATGGAGCAATCAAAAATTATAGATACGTTGGAGACGTATCAGGCATCCCCAAGCTTAATTCCTGCTCATCCTCGAGTAGGTAAATGACAAAAAAGAATTTTTGATGCGGAGTGATACTTTGGCATAATTTCAATGTAAATCTTCTTAATTGTGATATGAATATTCAGATCTGAAAGATTCAAGAAAAAAGTTCATATTGACACAAAAATAATAATACTTCAAGCATACTAATCAAAGCAATCATGTCTTCTCAAACTAACATGGCAAAAGAAAGTTCATCCCTACACAATCATATAGTTAGGCTATGTTTCATTTTTGTCACACAAAGATGTTCCCAACATCTATACCCCCGATGACAAGCCAAGCAATTGTTTCATACTTAAATAATCTCAAACTTTTTCAACCTTCACGCAATACATGAGCGTGAGCCATGGATATAGCACTATGGGTGGAATAGAATATGATGATGGGGATTATGTGGAGAAGACAAAAAAAGGAGAAAGTCTCACATTGACGAGGCTAATCAACGGGCTATGGAGATGCCCATCAATTGATGTCAACATGAGGAGTAGGGATTGCCATGCAACGGATGCACTAGAGCTATGAATGCTCAACAAAAGAAAACTAGTGGGTGTGCATCTAACTTGCTTTCTCATGAAGACCTAGGGCATTTGAGGAAGCCCATCGTAGGAATATACAAGCCAAGTTATATAATGAAAAATTCCCACTAGTATAAAAAGACAACTTATGAGACTCACTACATGAGGAACAAGGTGCTACTTTGAAGCACAACATATGAGACTCACTACATGAAGAACAAGGTGCTACTTTCAAGCACAAGTGTGGAAAAAGAGATAGTAGCATTGCCCTTTTCTTTTTCTTTTTTTTTCTTTTTTTGGGCCTTTCTTTTTTCTTTTTGGACTTTGTCTTTTTTTGGGCAATGCACAGTACCGAAGAGGCTAGCAATGGCGGAAAGGGGAGAGTGCGTATAATCCATGGACTCAACATTAGTCAAAAGAACTCATATACTTATTGCAAAAATTTAGAAGTCATCAAAAATTCAAGTATTACGTGCATGCTCCTATGGGGATAGATTGGTAGGAAAAGACCATCGCTCGTCCCCGACCACCACTCATAAGGATGCACAAGCCAAGTACACTTCATGTTTCAAATTTGTTACATAACTTTGACCATACGTGCATGCTACGGGACTTGCAAACTTCAACACAAGTATTTCTCAAATTCATAATCACCCAACCAGCACGAATTTGATATTATCCCTCCACATCTCAAAACAATTATCAAGCATCAAACTTATCTTAGTATTTAATTCACTCAAAAGAAAGTTTCACATATCTTGAACACCAAGTATATTAACATTAAGAAAATTACCATGCTATTAAAGACTCTCAAAATAATCTAAGTGAAGCATGAGAGATCAATAGTTTCTTTAAAACAAATCCACCACCATGCTCTAAAAGATCTAAGTGAAGTACTAGAGCAAAAATTATCACTCTCAAAAGATATAAGTGAAGCACTATGAGCAAAACCATCAAGCTCAAAAGATATAAGTGAAGCACATAGAGTATTTTAACAAATTCCAATTCATATATGGCTCTCTCAAAAGATGTCTACAGCAAGGATGATTGTGGTAGACTAACAAGCAAAGACACAAATAATACAAGATGCTTCAAGGAAAACACATATCATGTTGGTGAATAAAAATATAGCTCCAAGTAAATTACCAATGGAAGTGGACGAAAGAGGGGATGCCTTCCGGGGCATCCCCAAGCTTTGACTTTTTGGTATCCTTGGATTATCTTGGGGGTGACATGGGAATCCCCAAGCTTAGGCTCTTGCCACTCCTTGTTCCATAATCCATCAAAAGAATTCACCCAAAACTTGAAAACTTCACAACACAAAACTCAACAGAAATCTCGTGAGCTCCGTTAGAGAAAGAAAACAAAAGACTACTTCAACTTACTGTAATGAATTCATTCTTTATTTATATTGGTGTTAAACCTACTGTATTCCAACTTCTCTATGGATTATAAACTAATTTACTAGCCATAGATTCATCAAAATAAGCAAACAACACACGAAAAACAGAATCTGTCAAAAACAGATCAGTCTGTAGCAATCTGTAACTAACGCAAACTTCTGGAACTCTAAAATTTCTACCAAAGTAGGAAGTCCTGGAAAATTTGTTTCTTGATCATCCTCAAAATAAATAAATGCAAAATCACATTCCTGTGATTTATCATAACTAAATTCGTGTGCGCAAAGTTTCTGTTTTTCAGCAGAATCAAATCAACTATCATCGTAGGTTATCCTATAGGTTCTACTTGGCACAAACACTAATGAAAACATAAAACCTCATCCAAACAGAAGGTAGATGGATTATTTATTCCTAAACAGAAGCAAAAACAAAAAACACAAAGTAAAATTGGGTTGCCTCCCAACAAGCGCTATCGTTTAACGCCCCTAGCTAGGCATAAAAGCAAGGATAGATCTAGGTATTGCCATCTTTGGTAGGCAATCCATAAGTGGCTCTCATGATAGATTCATATGGTAATTTTATTTTCTTTCTAGGGAAGTGTTCCATACCCTTCTTTAAGGGAAATTGGAATCTAATATTCCCTTCCTTCATATCAATAATTGCACCAATCGTTCTAAGGAAAGGACTACCAAGAATAATAGGACATGAAGGATTGCAATCTATATCAAGAACGATAAAATCTACGGGAACATAATTCCTATTCGCAACAATAAGAACATCATTAATTCTTTCCATAGGTTTTTTAATAGTGGAATCCGCAAGATGCAAGTTTAGAGAGAAATCATCAAAATCATGGAAATCTAGCAAATCACATAAAGTTTTGGGGATAGTAGAGACACTAGCACCCAAATCACACAAAGCATGAAACTCAAAATCTTTAATTTTAATTTTAATAGTAGTTTCCCACTCATCATAGAGTTTTCTAGGGATAGAAACTTTCAACTCAAGTTTTTCTTCATAAGATTGCATCAAAGCATCAACAATATGTTCGGTAAAGGCCTTATTTGGACTATAAGCATGAGGAGAATCTAGCACGGATTGCAACAAGGAAATACAACCAATCAAAGAGCAATTTTCATAATTAAATTCCTTGAGATCCAAAATAGTGGGTTTAGCAACATCACGATTTTTACTTATTTAAATCCCACTTTCATCAATTTCATCATCAAGATCTAGAAACTCCGAATTCTTAGAACGCCTTCTAGGTAAAGGAAGATAATCTTCAGATTCATCAAGATTCATATTGCAAAACAAAGATTTAATGGGGGACACATCAATAACTTTTAGATCTTCATCTTGATTTTCATAGGAATTCGGTTTAGCGTCCATCTTATTGACTAAGGTAGCTTGCATATCCGAAATTTCAGCGGTCATCTTTTCAAAACGAGCAATTTGGGCCCTTATACCATAAAATTCCTTAGACATATCATCAAGTTCTTTATTCATATAACACATAAAACTTTTTTGTTCCTTAAGCTCGTTTCTGAAGAAATTATTGTGCTCAAATTGCAAAACCATAAACTTTCTAACATTGCTTTCGATATCCTCTAGCCTTTTAAGGTGAAGGTCACCAAATCTAGGTAGAGTCATCGCAACAAATAAGCAAACTAACACAGGAGCAAACAGAAAGGCAAGGGAAAAAAGGCAAACAGGAAAGAGAGGAGGAGATTGGGAAAGAGAGGGCAAATAAAACGGCAAGGGTGAAGTGGGGAGAGAAAAACGAGAGGCAAATGGCAAATAATGTAATGCGAGAGATAGGGATTGCGATGGGTACTTGGTATGGTTGACTTGCTTGCGTGAGCCTCCCCGGCAACGGTGCCAGAAATTCTTCTTGCTACCTCTTAAGCACTGCGTTGGATTTCCCCGAAGAGGAGAGGATGATGCAGCAAAGTAGCGTAAGTATTTCCCTCAGTTTTTGAGAACCAAGGTATCAATCCAGTAGGAGACCACACACAAGTCCCTCGTACCTACACAAAACGATAGCAACTCGCAACCAATGCTTAGGGGTTGTCAATCCCTTCACGGTCACTTACGAGAGTGAGATCTGATAGAGATAATATTTTTGGTATTTTTGATAGATAGATGCAAAGTAAAAAGTAAAGGCAAAGTAAAAACAAAGCAAGTAAATAAAGTGATATAGATTGATATGATGAGAATAGACCCGGGGGCCATAGGTTTCACTAGTGGCTTCTCTCCAGAGCATAAGTATTCTATGATGGGTGAACAAATTACTATTGAGCAATTGACAGAATTGAGCATAGTTATGAGTATATCTAGGCAATGATCATGTATATAGGCATCACGTCCAAAACAAGTAGATCGAAATGATTCTGCATCTACTACTATTACTCCACTCATCGACCGCTATCCAGCATGCATCTAGAGTATTAAGTAAAAATAGAGTAACGCTGTAAGCAAGATGACATGATGTAGAGGGATAAATTCATGCAATATGATAAAAACCCCATCTTGTTATCCTCGATGGCAACAATACAATACATGCCTTGCAACTCTTTCTGTCACTGAGTAAGGACACCGCAAGATTGAACCCAAAGCTAAGCACTTCTCCCATTGCAAGAACTACCAATCTAGTTGGCCAAACCAAAAAGGATAATTCGAAGAGACTTGCAAACATAACTCAATCATACATAAAAGAATTCAGAGAAGAATCAAATATTTTCCATAGATAATACTGGATCATAAACCCACAATTCATCGGTCTCAACAAACACACCGCAAAAAGAAGATTACATCGAATAGATCTCCACGAGAGAGGGGGAGAACATTGTATTGAGATCCAAAAAGAGAGAAGAAGCCATCTAGCTACTAGCTATGGACCCGAAGGTCTGAAGTAAACTACTCACACTTCATCGGAGGGGCTATGGTCCGGAACAGGCCCCAAGATGGGATCTCGTGGATACAAAAGGTTGCGGCAGTGGAATTAGGTTTTTGGATCCTCTTATGATCGTTCGGGGATACGTAGGTATATATAGGAGGAAGGAGTACATCGGTGGAGCTCCGAGGGGCCCACGAGGTAGGGGGCGCGCCCAGGGGGGCGCCCTCCACCCTCATGACCTCCTCGGACACTACTTGGAGTAGGGTCCAAGTCTCCTGGATCACGTTCGGTTGGAAAATCACGATCCCGAAGGTTTCATTCCGTTTGGACTCCGTTTGATATTCTGTTTCTTCGAAATACTGAAAAAGGCAAAAAACACTAATTCTGGGCTGGGCCTCCGGTTAATAGGTTAGTCCCAAAAGTAATGTAAAAGTGAAAAATAAAGCCCAATATAGTCCAAAACAATAGATAAAGTAGCATGGAGCAATCAAAAAATATAGATACATATCAAGGTGTTGAAGACTCTGTAGGTGTGCAAGTCCTTTCCATAACCAAGCATAAAACTCTCATGTGCTTTCGGTGCAAATTTAGAGTGGTGGTGAGGATCTCTAATCCAGCATTTAGCACCAAAGACTTGGAAATAACTTACATTGGGTTTCTTGTCAGTGAGGAGTTCGTACGAGGTCTTTTTGAAGAATTTGTGAAGATATACCTTGTTGATGATGTGGCATGTAGTATGAATAGCATCTGGCCAGAAACGTTGTGGAGTATTCATCAAGCATAGTGCAAGCCATCTCAACAAGAGTTTTGTTCTTGCACTCCACGATGTCATTCTGCTGAGGAGTATAGGGAGCAGATAACTCGTGAGTAATACCAAGTATATAAAGATATTCATCGAGACCAGTGTTCTTGAACTTGGTTCCATTATCACTCCTTATATGCTTGATCTTCACGCTGAAGTTCGTATATGCTCTTGAGGTAAGTCGTTTGAAGACTTCATGCACTTCATTTTTGTAAGTGATGATATGCACCCAGGTGTAACGAGAATAATCATCAACAATGACAAAGCCATATAATGATGCAGAACTAGTGAACGTGGCATAATGAGTAGGGCCAAAGAGATCCATGTGAAGTAATTCAAAGGGACGAGAGGTGGTCATGATAGTCTTTGAGGGATGCTTGGCTCTAGTGATCTATCCAGCCTTACAAGCCCCACAAAGATGATCTTTGAGGAATTTGACACCCTCGATGCCAATGACATGCTTCTTCTTCGTGAGTGTATGCAAGTTCCTCATCCCAGCATGACCAAGTCGTCGATGCCATAACCAGCCTTCTGAAGCTTTTGCAAGTAGCCATGTGGCAGACTGTGGTCCTGCAGAGAAATCAAAAATGTACAAGTCTCCTCTCCTAAAGCCTTCGAAGACTTTGGAATTGTCAGAATCCATTAGCACAATGCAACGATACTTGCCAAAGACGACAACCATATCAAGATCACAAAGCATTGAGATAGACATGAGGTTGAATTCTAAGGACTCGACAAGCATGGCTTTGTCCATGTGTCTATCCTCTGAGATCGTAACCCTAACTAAACCCAATACCTTGCTTTTGACTTTGTCAGCGTAGGTGGTATGCTTAAGATAAGATGGAGATAAAGCAATGTCCATCAATAAGTTCCTGTCACCGGTCATGTGATTTGTACGTCCACTGTCGAGGACCCACTCAGTAGCTTTGGGTTGTTCATCCTGCAGATGAATTAGTGCAACTTACAAACCCATATACTTCATTAGTGAAGAATATGATATCAAGTTCATCAATAGTAATAGATATAGCAATATGAGGACTTGAGAAATGAGTAATTCATTTCTTCACGATTAGCTTGCGTCCATTCAAGCACATTCAGGTCTCCAACAAATTCTTCAGACGATTAAGTTCGTCTGGAGACCTGACCCTACATAAGAGATTAGTTCTTTTTCTTCACCACCCACATTTGAAGGGGTGGCAAAGAGTTCATCATTCTGTGAGCTCCATAAGAAAAGGATGGCATTGAAGCCAGTGCACTTCATTTCACAGAAGAGGGGTTAGGATAAGCATATGAATAAGTAGAGAAATTCTTTGAGGACTTATGAACATAATGGTTTAAAGAATAATGCACATATTCATAGCCTTTAGACTTTCCCTGCGAAATAGAAGTGTTAGCACGATGATGTTCATATGAGGATTTGGATCCATGTGAGGAATTTGATCCAGATGGAGAATTTTGTCCATGAGAAGACTTGGATCCATATGAAGATTTTGATCCATATGAAGAATTTGATCTGGGGTTCCTATTCTTCATAGGTGGTGTCATGATGATATTCACCTGAAGATTTTCAAGCCACCTTTTGGGAACCCAGATTTTCTTCATAGGGGGCCGTTCCTGCAGTTAGTTCCAACATATTCAGCAAATACTTCACCATTTTGATTCTTAAATAGTTTATAGTTGGAGTCAAATTACTCATCAGAGGAATATGAAGATTCACAAGTAAAGCCAGATAAAGTGCATGGATCTACGGAAGGTCCTTTCCCAGCAACCCATGAGGTTTTGGGGTACTGCTCAGGTTTCCAGTAGGTCCCATCAACATCGAGTTTCCTCTCAAAGGCAATACCCTCTTTCCTCGGGTTCTTGTTTAAGATCTGCTTTTTGAGCACATCACAAAGAGTGTGATGCCCTTTGAGGCTTTTGTATATGCCTGTCACATACAGTTCCTTCAACACTGCATTATTGTCGGTGATACTTGTGGTATCCTCATATGAGGGATTTGTGACCACAGAGACAGTTGAAGAATTTGCAGCAATAGAAGCATTTGAACATTCAGGTGAAGAATTAGTAGATTCACGCTCAATGCTTTTCAGACATGGTGGAATAAACTCTTCCTGAGCGAAACTAATCTGTTGAGCAACAATGAATCGTTTTCCTTCTGAAGATCTTCATAACTCACTTTTAACTTCTCAAGATCTTGCTTTCTTTGAAGAAAATCATAAGAAAGTTTCTCATGATCAGATAAAAGAGTGTTATGATGGTTTTGAAGGTTGTCAAACCTAGACTGAAGTCTCTGAAGATTATCAGTCAAGGTCTTAGTTCGATTCAATTCCTCACCCAACATATCATCGCTTTCATCAAGCTTGTTTTGAACTTTTTCAAGAGCTCTTTGTTGTTTAGTGGCAGGGGAAGCAAGTTTAGTGTAGCTGGGTCCAAATTCATCACCAGATTCATCATCACTAGATTCAGTAAGGTAGCATTCAGTTACCTTGGCACCTTTTGCCATAAGGCATGGTGCAATGGATGATGATTCTGGAGCGAAAGTCATCTCCTTGAGTGATTCCTCGAAATCCTCAAACCAAGGATCATGACGAGTTCGATGACCTTCATAGACCTCAAAGAGTTGGTCCCAGATAAGCTTCGCATGGTTGAGATGCATGATGTTCCTGAACTGATTTTGGGACAAACAGGAGCAGATAATATCCTTCGTCGTGAGGTTAAGTAGAGTGTACTTGCGAATATCATCAGCCTCCTCCATCTTGCATAGATCGGTAAGACCAATCTCAATGATGGTCGACAGTTTGCTATTCATCGCCATGAGTCGCTTCTTCATCATGGCCTTCCACTTGGGATACTCATGACTGTCAAAGATGGGGCAAGCCACTTCCTTCATTCCTGCAGTCGACATAACTAGAACTCCAGGTGGTTAAACCAAAATCACACAGAACAAGGGAGTACCTTGCTCTGATACCAATTGAAAGTGTGTTATATCGACTAGAGGGGGTGAATAGGCGATTTTTACAAATTCGTCACTAAGGAATTTCTAGGTGAAGAAATTCCTAAGCAACGACACACTAGCAGTGGAATAAGTACTCAGGTATAAGCATAATAGAGGAACAACATAGTCATCATGATGAAATGAAAACAAGCACATAGTACAGATAGCGTGAGAACAGGATAAGCATGCTGAAGACAATGTGACTGAAGAAATTGAATTGAATAAATAGAGAAAGTCTTAAGTGAAAGTCTTCAAACAGTAATGATCAGGTTCATCAACACATGAATGAGGAAATGAAAGGGTTGAAGAAATAGAACCAGTTGGATTGGTGAAGATAATGATTTGGTAGACTAGTTCCAACTACTGTGATAGTTGTATGTCTGGTTGGAGCTGCTAAGTATTTAAACTCGAGGACACATAGTCCCGGACACACAGTCCTCACCGTATTCTCCTTGAGCTAAAGTCACACAGACCTCGCCCAACACTCATAGTAAGTCTTCATAGGTGACTTCCAAACCTTCACATACTTGGTCACTCGATGATCCACGATTCCTCTTGGATGCTCAGACCATGATGCCTAACCGTCTGGAGGATACATAGTCCTCAAAGGTAACAAGCGTCGGTTCCACGCAGGAACAATATCTTAAGCGGTTCTCAATCACTTTGGTTTGTAGGTGTTTGGGTTTTCCTCACTTGATGATTTTTGCTCAAAGTCCTCGGAGGATGGGATGCTCTCAATGACAAGTGTCAGTTTCTCGTGGAGCAGCCAACCAGCTAGTGGTTGTAGGGGGCGGCTATTTATAGCTTAGGGAGCGCCCCGACATAATAAGACATAAATGCCATTCAATGAGAACAAATTCCTCAGGGACCAGAAGATCTTCGTCTCTGTCACTTAAGAAATAGACTTAACTGATATGAGATTTCCAATGGCTTCACTCGAAAGGATTAGGTAGGTGTAGGATTTTGAGATGAGCATCACTTGGGAACCTACCTCGACCCCCTTTAAGAGTACGGTGTTTCCTATGAGTCAAGAAAGAGAAAACGAAACTACGAAAAGAAAAGTCTTCACGCTTCATAATCGTTGCATGAATATCCAAGTCTTCAAGGTCACACCAATTTCTTCACTTTCAAAATCTTCAGGAGAACCAAAGTCTTCAGCTGAAGACATACATTTTTAGGGGTCAAGTTTCATCGTAAATATCAAACTCCTCATCGACTTATAGAGCCTGTGTACACTCAAACATATTAGTCCCTTAACCTATAAGTCTTCAATACACCAAAATCACTAAGGGGCACTAGATGCACTTACAGGGCTCCATGTGGCTATTGCGGTGAGCCTGGACAGGAGGGCGACACCAACTGGGACCAAAAGGCATCCACGCGTCAGCGGCTCAGGATCTGGGGTTTTTGTTTTTTAAGGGGGGGGGGTTGGAGGGTTAATTTAATTAGGGGTTTCATATATTGTGTTAGCTAGCTAATAGAGAGAAGTGACCTCACTTATCTTCGTGCTTGGTCGATGCTACGTACTATACGTATAGAGAGGACTCGACACGCTAGCTAGTAAGAAAATGAAGGAAACCATTAAGTACTGAAGATCGTCATGAACATATACAGAGAGAAGTGATCGACCTCTCCTTCTCTGAGAGATTGGTCAAACAACGAGTTTTCGTATATCTATCCAACGCTACTAGCTACATATATACAATATAAGTTCTGTTACAATCCCTAATATCTGAAGTCAAGTTCCACATGGTATTCTCCGACTTTATTGATGACGTGGTTAAGAAAGAATCCCGCCAATTCCTCTTGAATTGCTTTTATGCGATCATGTGGTAGGAGCTCATCCTGCATCTGCCAGATCTAAATCGAAGAAGAGGGTCAATATATGTCTATGAATGAAACTCAACACAAATGATGGTAATAAAATACAATTGTGAATATTTTTTCTTACACACTTCATACTGTTTTTTATAGTAGCCCCGCTTATTCTTGGCCGTCTCCTTGTAGATGAACTCGCAAACATAGTATCCACAGAAATCATTTCCTTATTCCTGCCACAAGCACCCAACGAGAAATTGCGGTGAACTCTTTCCATACCTTGCCAGACAAAGAAAATAATTACTTGATATCAGGAAATGAACAAAGTTACCGATATGGTGCGATAATGATTGATTGAACTTACTTCTGGAGCACTCGAGTCATGTCCGCATAGTCCTCGGGATCTTTTCGCCTCGATTCTAAGACGGTTACTTCTTCCTGCTCAAGCTTAATCACTAGGAGAATGAAGTGGAAGCTGCACACGCATGTACAACTCATCAGTTACATGACTATAACCTCGAGTAATAAGGGAAACCGAATATGCACAAGAGAGTAACACTCACTTGAAGTTCTAAGGAAAGAGTATTTTATGTTTGCTTTGATTTTTGAGCAATGATTGTAGCAAGTTGTCCGGTTTCTGTGACATTCTTTTGAACCGTCCATTCATGTATGACATTTCGGTTAATGAACCCAATGTTATAGATTTTTGCTTTTCTGCATTCGACGATCTTCATTCCTGAGGGCCTCTTTGAGCTCGTCGTTCTCTCTGTTGGGAACGAACGTCCCTTGCTGCGTTGTGGTGATATACTTCTGAATCTTCTTGACGGGTATTTCAAGTTGCTCGTTCGTCCAAACGCACTTCCCTATTTCAGAGTCCAAGGTTCCCCCAACCCCGAAGAACCAAGTCCTTGAACGGTCTGGCCAGTTCAATGTCTATGGTTCAACCCCTTTAGCAATCAGGTAATTCTCAGCCTTGTCCCATAACGACCAGGCTTTGAGGTAGCCATCTGACCCCGTGCGATGGTGATGCTCCTTCTTTGCAACATTTTTCTTGTTTGTCCCTGACATCTTCTTACTCTTCTCCGATGTCTTGTGATGCTCCTTCTTTGCAGCATTTTTCTTGTGTGCGGACGATCAACGATGGTGAGTACAGAGGGTGTGGAGGCACAATGCTCCCTAAGAAGCCACTAGGGCCACCATAATCTCCTCATGCCCTCGCACAATGCATGATGCCGTGATTCCACTAAGGGACCCTTGAGGGCGGTCACCGAACCCGTACAAATGGCAACCCTTGGGGGCAGTCACCGAACCCATACACTTTGGCAACCCTTGGGGGCAGTCACCGGTACCCGTCAAATTGCTCGGAGCGATCTCCACAACCTAATTGGAGACCTCAACGCTTTCCCGGAGCTTTACACCATAATGATTGAGCTCCGAACACCACCAAACGTCTAGGGCGCACAAGCACCCAAGAGGAACAAGCTCAAGGGTACCAAGCACCCAAGAGTAATAAACTTCTCAACTTGTAACTTCCACGTATCACCGTGGAGAACTCAAAGTAATGCACAAAATGCAATGGCAAGGGCACACGGAGTGCCCAAGTCCTTCTCTCCCAAATCCCACCAAAGCAACTAATGCTAGGGAGAAAATGAGAGGAAGAAAAAGAAGGAGAACACCAAGATCTAGATCCAAGGGGTTCCCCTCACATAGAGGAGAAAGTGATTGGTGAAAATGTGGATCTAGATCTCCTCTCTCCCCCCCCCCAAAACTAGCAAGAATCCATGGAGGGATTGAGAGATAGCAAGCTCGAAGAAGATCAACAATGGGGGAACAACACGAGCTCAAAGGATAGGGTTCATTGGGGAAGAAGACCCCCTTTTATAGGTGAAAAAAATCCAACCGTTATGCTGACAGCCCGCACAGAGCGGTACTACCGCTCATGGGAGTAGTACTACCGCTAGGGGTAGCGGTACTACTGCTTGCGAGCATTACTAAAAAATACATCTGTGCCTACCACCGCTGGACTTATGACGAGTTTTTGGTCCGGAGCGGAAGTAGCCATGGAAGTAGCCACAGTAGTACCGCTCCAAGCGGTAGTACCATTCCCAAGAGCAGTAGTAAAAAATTACATCCCCTCCAAGCGGTAGTACCGCTCCCGTGAGCGGTAGTACCGCTACCGCTGCAGCCTTTTTAAGGACACCAAAACTAACACAACTTCTGCAAAGGGACTCCGAATTCAACGAAACCAAGTTTTGGAAAGCTAGAGACAAGGTGTAACACAATCTTGATAGAAATAACAATAAGAAGGAATTTAGAAAAGGCCCATAAGAAAATGGTGAGAACCCTTCCTCGAATAAGACCGGTAAAACCTCCAACACCGAAAATACAATAAAACCTCCAACACCGAAAATACAATAGAAGAAGCATGTGAACTCCATTTTTGATGAAATCGAGCTTGTCAAGAAGATGACCATAAGCTCCAAATCTCACAAGGAAACAAGAACCAAGAAAGATGATGCAAGCATGCAATGGTTTGAGCTCTCTACGAACGATACGATCAAGCTACTCACTTGAGAGCCCCCCTTGATATTACGGCAATCGATCCTATAACCCGGTCTCCAAACTATCACCATGAGACTCGTAAAATAGACAACCTGTCAAGGCCAAACCTTTGCCTTGCACAAAGTCCACTTGAGCTAGATGTAGAAGATCTTGACTTCATCAAGACCACCTTTCTTGATTGTGTTGGCTCGGTGAAGACTAGTAGATTGCTCCCCCATACTCCACTATGGATGAGCCACTCTTCAGCACATCTTCACAAGTCCATTGTCACCACAATGGACGGCAATCTTCAAGCACTTGATCTCTTCATGATGCATCACTTGAACATGCACATTACAACCTAACCCCACAAAGAACTCTCACGAAGACCATGGGTTAGTACACAAAGTGTAATTGACAATGCTTACCATACCATGGGATCACTTGATCCCTCTCGGTACATCTTTTACGCTTTGTGTGTTGATCAACTTGATTCACTCTTTGACTTAGTCTTGATCAGCCTCTCACATGACCAATCTTTAGGTAATTCCTTGAATAGCACCTTGGTCATCACAAACTCTCCTTGAAACCAACAAATGGACTCCAAGAAAAGCCTATGGACAAAATCCTTCAAATATAACTCAAGGCAACCATTAGTCCGTAGAGATTGTCATTAATTACCAAAACCAAACATGGGGGCACCACATGTTCTTTCAATCTCCCCCATTTTAGTAATTGATGACAATCACTTTCAAGAGAGTTTATATAAGGAAATATGCATCACCATGCAATGAAAAGCAAGAACAAACAACATAATCTTCCCCACAAAACTCCCTGAAACTTCTCCCCCATTGGCATCGATTGCCAAAATGGGAGAAAAGCTTAGAAGGCCAATATAAATTGTGTTCCTCCATAAATTGTGTATTTCTCAACAAGAGAGTTGAATGTAACAATAAACACTTGGAGGAAGCCAAACTATATTGAGGCGCAAAGATTGCAAAAGAATGATATGCCACAAAGACATAACATAGAGAGAAACAAGCAATCAAGCAATCAAAAGATACCAATTGAAGCGAGCTATCAAAAGATGCCGATTGAATGATCCTACGTGCCATATGAATGAAAGATATTATGGTATGAGCAAAGGAGTGTTCTAGAGAAGCTAGAGAATCTCCCCATGATTTGTGCACAATTTAGTTTTGTATTTGGATACAACGAGCACAAAATAGGATCATCACTCCCCCAAGATCAATAGAACCTCACGACAAGTGCAAGAGAGCAACAAAGTGTTCTAAAGACACTAGTGAAGCTCCCCATGATTTGTGCACTCCTTACAATATTTGCATTAGGATACCAAGTGCACAAAATAGGATCATCACTCCCCGAAAATCAATAGAAACTCACAACAAGTGCCAGTGAGCATGTAGGAAACAAAGCCTAGCACTTGTAACACACAAATGGTTGAGTAACATATAAAAGAGGCAACTTAAGAGTAGGCTCAACCAAAATGATGTGTGTGAGTCATGGCAAAGCACTTGAGAAGACTAAGGTAAGAGTGAGCATTAAGCATCAACATAGTCTTGAATAGTGGAGATACGAGGTGCATGGCATGTCCTTCCCACACACACCAAGCAAGTGCACAATGCATTGTCTCAACATGCCTAATATCTCTAACTTGGTTTTTGTTACTTGCATGTCAGAATATTCTTGTAAGAGGCGAAAAAAAGAATTGGTGCTTGTTGGTGTATGGATGGAAATCATATGTGTCATGTTTGACACGCATTGATGAAAACACAATTGTGTGTTTTTTTGTTATTCCATTGTCTTAGCCAAGCATGAGCAAAGGTGAGCACAATGAAAGAGGGAAAATCATATGAAATGTTTTTTTAATGGTCTGGATAGTCCAAAATTGGAATAGCTAAGAGAAACACATATGAGCACTACAAATTCATATAAAAGTAAATGGGAAGCATCATAAGTGGTTATGTCACAATGGAGCTATATGGTCTGATGTAGAGAGATGAAACTGAACCTCAAGCGACGGAGTGGACCAAGATAAATGGGAACAAAAATTTTAAAAACTAGAACTAGTGGATATATGGATGAAGCAAGACAAACAAAAGTAGAACGACTTTCTTATAGTTTCATGGCAATGCTCGGGCATTCAACTAGTACACATGTTATGAAAACTCTCTCAGACGAAAGAGCAAACCTAATTAAATAGGTATTGGGATTGGTACTAGCATCCACACAAATTGTAACATCATCTAGCAAATTCTAACTAGCAAATAAAAGATGATAGCGACTAATCTAGTTGCATGATCATTAGTAATAACCAGTGAACCACTTCGAACCTCAAACTAATCCACCAGCAGCAGGATTACAGTAAGTCAAAGTTCAAGGCACACATAGAAGATTCACAAAAGCAATAGTAGAACACCCAGCCTCCTACACATCTATATTGGAGAGGCTCAGCGGCGCTTCCTCTTGTGTGACTGCCGCTGATGATTCAGGAGGAACTGCATGGCTTCTTCTAGTGTTGCTTTCCGGTCATCCTTTCGGTTCCACAGCTCTGGTACGGTGTAGCGTCCGCTCGGGTTGTACTCGTTGACTTCAAGTAGTGCCTTTGTTACCAAGGTATAGACTTCTTCACCATGCTCTTCTTTTAACTTGCGAAGCTTGTCATCATTCTCCAAGAGAATTTCCTAAACCAAATTAAAAAGATAAAGTATGTGCCATCAGATGGAATCATGGCGATAGTTGCAAGACCACAAAAAAAGTTAATGTTTGCACGCTACGAAGCTTGTCTTCACCATGCAAAATCGGACGCTACGCCGCTAATCGCGTAATTAGCGCGCTACACACGCTATACGTTGTAACGTTGTAACGTGTAAACCATGCAAAACTGAAATAAGCACAGCCTAGCAGGCCCAGCAGGCCAAAACCAACTCACGACCACTAGCTTTCTTACTCCTTTTATCAGATTCTCCCACGAGACCTAACCAGCAAGCCCAGGTGGCTGCCCCGGTGGCTGTTGATGTTAGATACTCTTAAAACTATGGTTGTTGATGTTTAAGACTTACTATTTTTATGTGCTAGATTTGGCCCTTATGCATATATTGCTTGCTCCTATGAAAAATTTAGTTGCTTAAATACTTTATTTTTAGATATTTGATTTTTTTTGCCAACGCTATTTTGAAATATAGCACGCTATAACTTGTGTAGCATTTAGAGAAGGGCCTCGCTATATTTTGTAGCACGCTATTTAAAATATTGATGCTGTGGCACAAGTGTTTATAAAACAACTAAGAGAAAAACAACGTGTACATGCATTTATATTGGTTGTGAAAAATTCGATCGCATGCATCCTAGCTACTCCCTCCATCCCAAAATAAGTGTCGGGAGTATAAGCTTTGCATCTAGCTAGCTGATTTGTCCTTGTTCAGAAATAAGGCATTATCATATACTCCCTCTGTACCGAAATACATGTCGCTTAGCTACTCCAGCGACATGTATTTCGGTGCAGAGGGAGTATATTACTTGCTGAGTTTATTTTACCTCTATCAGCATCTTCCGAGTGCGCTGCAACTGGTCATTGCATTCTCTGTGCATGGCCGTCAGTGCATGGACCGTCGCGTGCAGGTCATCGATCTCGTCGTCTTGCTCAGTCTTGTGCGTGTCGGGCTCTGAGGAACGCTTTCGGTTACTTCCTTGGTGCTGCTGGCGGCGCAACGCCGTCGCCGCTGACGCGTCCACCATGGACGGCTCCGGTGGCAGCTGGAAGACGTCTGGCCTCTCCGCCCAGATGAGCCTCTGCATGTACATAGCAGAGTAGCACGGCTTGTACGTCCTCCTCTTCTTCTCAAAGAACTGCTCCATCTCCCTCTTCACTTGGGCCCAGATGAACCACGCCCAGGAGAAGTTATGCGCCCCGGCCGCAGAGGTCAACTTCATCTGCAAATGCGTCAGGGGGCGAACGCTCGTGTAAGCGTTAAGTGGCGGCAGGAGGTAAACCGTAAACCTTAAGGAACTCGTGGGCGGCTGACACCACGACGGCGTCGTCCACGGCAGGCGGGGCAGGGGCCGTAGGTTCCCTGGGGAGGCAGAGCGCCTTGGCGAATGTATCGAGAGAGATCTCGATTCTGGCGCCACGGACGGAGCTCCACCACCGATCATAGGGGGGATCCGGACAAACGTTGTAGTTGGCGATGAGCTCGGCGACGAGGTCGGGGCGCGGGGCCCCGGAGGAGGGGAGGGCGAGGTGGACGAAGTCGAGGTGGCCGAGGGCGCGGAGGCCTTCGTAGTGGTCGGCGGACAGGGCCGGCGGTGGATCAAGGACTCGGAGGTTAGCGCGGACCCGGCGGAGGTCGACTTTGGATGGTGCCTCCTTTGCGGGAACGACCGGATCAGCGTCGCTGGAAGCGGCCATTGGAGGAGCTTGCGATGGAGGAGGTGGACGGGAGGGAAGGGAAGGGGAGAGGCCAGTGCGCCGCCGCTATGGACAGCCTGTGGTGGCGGAGGGGAGGTCGCAGCCTGGTAGGCTAGGCAAGTAAAATGGGTCACCGCATTTATTCACGTTCACAGCAGTACCATAGTCTTCCTCGGTCAAGCCTGATCGTCATCACCTATAGATTTGGAAACTAATAAAGCCTCGTTTAATTGCTACTCATAATTCCGTCCGATTTCATTAGATCTCCTCACATTATTTTAAGCCAAAGTTTAGCCATACATTTGCATACTGGCAAAAATGTGGCACCAACCCTTGCCATAAGGTATGGCTCTGTTCAATACCAGCAAAAAATATATATCTATGGAGGGCCCTCTACGGATCGAACCATCCCATGCAGAGCCGTTCTTACGGATCGCCATATCTATTACCACTATTAAACAATCAAACTAATTCTTTCTTAACGCCACACAGCAGATGTACACAATTTGATTAGCACCATAGGATTAGGCCCACTAAACTTAATCTAACAGCTAGCTTTAATTTAATTTGTTATCTGGTGTGCACTTATTAATTTAGGTTGGCTGAATGTGCTTCACCGCGGAGAAATATACAAAGCTCCGCCCCGACCCCGACCGTTCGCAATCCCTACAATCACGCAAGGGCAGAAAAAAAGGAAAGCCATCGTAATCTGATCCCCTCGCTCGCTAACTCCGCCGCGACCCACGCCGCCCGCCTCTGGCTACCGGACGAGGGTCAGACACCCACGCCACCGCCGCCGCCGCCTGACCCTCCTCCGCCACCGCAGCCGCCGCATAACCGACCAGTGTGCCGCGCCTCTCCCACTGCGACCGGCGATGCCGGCAGCACCTCCCATCCCCTCCTATCATCTTCCCTATCCCTACTCAGCGGACGACAAGAGGAGGTTGAGCTGGCGTCTCCATCCTTCAAGTACACCGACGATGAGCTAAGGCGGCGCCCTCTCGCCATGCATGCCCTTGACCTGGACGGCACCGCCGAGCCCGTGGCCCTCCTCCACAGGTCACCGGATCCAGCCAAGATCCACCCCGTCCTCCCACATCGGCCACCATAGTCGTCCTCCTCTGCACCCAAGCTTTGCCCATTAGCAGGTTTCAGCCCGCGATTTGGATGGAG
Source organism: Triticum aestivum (assembly GCF_018294505.1). Classification (NCBI taxonomy): domain Eukaryota; kingdom Viridiplantae; phylum Streptophyta; class Magnoliopsida; order Poales; family Poaceae; genus Triticum; species Triticum aestivum. The sequence continues at coordinate 72,182,678 of NC_057801.1, forward strand.
CAAGTCACATGAGCTTGCCAGCAACACCCAGTCTTTGATCAGGTTTGTTATTCATCTCAGGTGATTTTTTCTCTGGAAAATAATTTGGGACATTAAAAACTGATTTTTGAAATGGTTCATGCAAGCTGAATTTTATCCGTCCTGCATTCACGAAAATTTATGGATAGGACAATCGTGTTTGCTTTCAGACGTTTTGGTGCGTATCAAATCCCTCTGCACTGCATACATTTGGATTGAAACGATGCCATGGTAGTTGGCATTCACGCTTCAGGTATGAGATCAGTGCAATCATCTCCAATTAATTTCTTTCTTGTTATCCAGGTCTTAGAAAAACAGACAGTCTTTGAACAAGGGTTGTATGGGAGTACATGGTTTGGACCCCTCTGTAGGTTGAAACATTTTCGTGATACACAGTTTACAGTTTTCACAACTTGCCACTTGTATTTGATTGAATAATAGCATGAGCTTACAACTCGCAAGTGTGCGATTTAATTTTGCATATTTATCTGACTGTATTTCATAACCAATTTTTTATTTTTCATTTTCTTTTAGGGGAGCGGCCTATTGTTTAGTATGTCTGATATCCCAGGCAATTTTATGAGGACCAAAGGATTATCCAAGATCTCCGCAAAGAGAAAATAGCTTAGAGAGGAAGATCCGCACATTGATGGATCGCGATGTGAATATTAACATATTCGAATTTTGAATTTGAGAATAATCTCGATATAGTACATGTCACGAGTTCAATTCTTATGGAAATAAGAAATACTGATCCCATAGAAATTTTTGCTTTTTTAGCTTTGGAGATTATGGTCTGAAGCAACAACTTCAGATAAAAGATTCTTCAAGTTGGCTTTTACTTTGAAGTTATTATTAGATAACATACTTAAAATTATTTAATATAAAATATTGCCTTGCATCATATCTGTAGGTAGTAATAAAGTGTCTTATATATCCAGTTAATACTTTCTTACTTTTGAATCTTGTTATCTAGATTTGAAGTGATGGTTTTCCATATTACATGACTTCCAAAATATTTTGTGTATAACACTAGAGATTTTTTTGTTGCATATTTGCATCCATGTCAGATTTCCCACATCGACATGAGAAGAAACCATGCTACTATGTAGGAGAAGTTGCGCAAGATTTGAAGTGTGGTTTAGTAGGTTTGGTCTCCTAATAGATATTAGTACTTTTATGATAACCATGTTATCTCAAGGATTGTGCTTCACTATTAATTTTCGATGTCATTCCTGGCGGATTTCTTAACTCGGCATCATTGCATCGAAGATGGCTAGGAGGTTGAAGATATGTCGTGTGAAAGGCGTGGGGAGGAAAGGACGGTGCAGTGGAGGACGGACACCGCAGCAAGGTATGTGCAGAGAACAACCACCGTCGCAAGGGCACGACTCCTCTCTTGTGTGTCCACCTCTCCTTGGCTGCCTGGTCATCATCATATCACAAATCAAGGTTTTCTTATTGCGATCTGGAGCAGATAAATTTGTTGGCTGTAACTTGCCATAATTGCAATGTTTAATTCTATTATGTGTTGAGTTTATTAGCAAGATTTGGTCTGGTTTGATACAATTTCATTCTGGTTGCCATCTACGAGTTACTGTTCCATCACAGTAATTTATTTGGAAGCAATTATAATTGAGATTGAGACTTTCTCGGTAGGTTGTCGCAAGTATTTAACTTATGATTTCAGTTTGAGATACAACCAGAATCTGAAATCAGTACTTCTGCTCAGACAATCTAGAGGGGTTATAAAATTTCTTTGCAAAGCTTGTACACAAGCTTAAGAATATGCCTGCTACTTTTTTTTAGGGAAAGAATATGCCTGCTACTTTGGGACATTATGGTGTTATAAAATGACTGCTTCATAAATCATACTATGGGATGATCAACCAAACACGAAGAATATTTGAACAAAAAGACGTAGAATATTGGTCAACCAAAGGCAAATTCACTTCAGCCCAAATTCACTTGATGTTGCAATTTTTTTCTTAGTTCTTTAAGATTGGTTTTAGATGGGGAGCTAGGCTCAGTTTGGATGCCAATGTTGGTTTTTAGACCAGTCGATGGTTCATTGCAGCATATGTTCTCCGTATAATTTGATAAGGTTTTGATGCTAACTACTAAATCCTTACAATGCGAAGGGAAGCGAGAGCAGATAACAGTAGCAGGTTCTTTACTGAAGTGATAATGGGCACTTCTCTCTTTTCTGAACAACACTTGATTTTCTCAGGGTAATAGTCCTTTACTGAATTTAGTTGATACATAAATGGTTCTTTACTGAACAATACTTGTATGTGTGTGTGTACGATGGTGATGAAGTTTTAAAATGGTCCATTGTCCAACAAGGTCATCCTAATTTCTGACTGGATTATACTGTAACAATATGACACAAAAATTTCAAATGGTTGTATATTTCTGACCAGATGGGCCAAGGCCCGCCAGGGCATGTCCTTCACCTCCTATTATTCATTTACAGGAGATTGTAAACGTTTGCGCACCATGTGTTGAGAAATTGTGCATTGAGATAAAAGATAATATAATTGATGCAAAGGTGTGTGATATTTGTTTCAGGAAGAATGTTGATTCATGGAGAATGATATTATAATTATTTGTATGATTCATGAATTAGGTGTTGTGCACTATGTGAAATTTCAATTTTGTTGAGAAATCTATCCTATGTCTGGTCATGTTTCAAATCATCTGTTTTTGTCCAAACGTGCGTTGCACGTGCACTCTTACTAGTCAAGACTAGTCCCCATTGTCCAGTGACTCCAGTCTGTTCCCATGGCGCAGAGGACTTAAGACATATTATTCTCATGTAAGAACGAGCACGGCTAGCGTGGAAGGCCCTTGGACTCTAACATGTTACTGAGAGGGATCTGCAGTTTGATCATGCTGGTCAATCGTCCCTAAAACATCTATTCTGTGAGACAGACCACGACCTCCAGAATACCGACTAGTATGCTAAGACACAAGCTCTTGTTGCTGTGACTACTTTTGATACATCTGGTGGGAATGTAGGCAACGCGTTAAAGGGGAATCAGTCCAGTTGCCGGAAAGAGCCGCTATGTCAATCAGCGTTTCTAGCGGCGAACTATGAACCAAGCAAGGAAAACAAGCAATGCATAAAGCGTCATAGATGACAATGACCACCGAAGAAAGTAGTGAAGATCAGCGTTGATGCCTCTTTTTTGAAGCAACTCTCAGCGGAGCTACCGGAGCCATTGTGAGAGACACCAAGGGGGTTCTTCATTGGGGCATCGAACCAGGCGCTATTCCATGTCCAGGATGTTGAAACTGCGGAGGCTGTAGCACGAAAGAATGGACTACACCTAGCTATCCAGTTGGGATGCAACCACATCATCGTCAATTCTGCCAGCCAAGTTGTAGAATAGACGGGACGCTTACTCAGCGGCAGCACCAATATTCGCTGATTGTGTGTTGCTCGCTAAGGAGATAGCGGAGGTAACTTATGCTCACTGCCCTCGGGAGGCTAACGAGGTCGCATATTTTCAGCTAAGAGTATCATCAAACTCAGGAAGTAGTTAATGGTCGTTCTAGATTCGTTCTTCTGAAAATCAATTTTCCCTTTTTTATTCATATTTAAAACAGTGTAAGCAGAACATAATTACAAAGGGGAAATGGAGTAAAACAAAAGAAAGAAGGGGTTACAGCCCTTTTTTATGGAGAAATTACAACCCTGGTTGGTGTAGATGCAATTCTAGGCTATGGGCTGGACATAGGGTCAATCCCTCACATGCAATGCATCTTGTTTGAGGCCCATTTCAATGCTAGCCTTAGCCCATGCAGTGAGGCACTCATGGAAACCTGCCCAGGTTTAGGTGAAAGTGCCAAAATCCGCCCAGGTTTAGGCAAAAAAAAAAAAATCATTTTCTCAAAGAACTCCAACAAGCCCGACCTTAGGCAGGTTTCCAGTTTCCTCATCTCAGGTCCAGTTTTAGGCTGGTTCATCTGCCATGCCCGTGTGAGGCAGGTCTTAGTGCACACATGTGCGTTTGAGCAAAATAAACTCATGCAAGCGTAATTATATTTTCGTGATGCTCGTAGTATACGTACATGCACATGGAGTTTTTTTTTACCTGTGTTTTTTTGTGATTAGTGAACATCGCGTACCCCCAAAAAGATATTTTTGGAGTAGATACGGTGAATCTCTTGCAATGCTTACTCTGGCATTTCTTTCTATATTGTTCATCGCATGTTTAAAAATTGTTCATTGTGTATACGAAAAAAGTTTGTCATGTATTTTTAACATTCTCATCTTGTATTCCAAAAAAAAGGTTCATGGTCTTTTCAGAAAATATCATCATGTATCTACAAGAGCACAGGCGCCGCCACCGGGGGGGGGGGGGGGGGGGTACGGTGCTGGAATTTTTTCTATTTGGGCCTAGCCCAATAACAGTTTCAGAAATTTCTAATAAATCCTAGAAGCCCATGCAGCCCATTTGTGCAAGGCAAGAGGTGGAACTAAAGTTTAGTCCCACATTGCTAGTTTAGAGGGAGTTGGACCTCTTTATACGGGAGGCTCCTTCCCCACTTGTATGAGCATGAACAAAAGGGACATCCACGCGCGCTCCTCCTCCGCCGCCCGCCCCGCCCCGCCCCGCCCCGCCCGTCCCGACGCGCCGCGCCGCGGGTTGCGGCAATGAAAAGTTTTTGCTGTAGTGGACATTGAATACGAACGCTGCACCCTTCGGCTGCTGTCTGTTCGTTTCGTCGCCTCCTTCTCTTGCGCCTATAAAAGGGAGGTCGCTCCTCTCAGCGAGACGCACCAGAACTTCTCCTTCCTCTCGCCACCGGTTCCAATCTCTGCACTGCTGTCCATCTTCCTCATCCCGGCTTGCGGCGTGCATCGCGAGTCGGGACAGTAGGCCTCCGAAACCGCACTCTTTGAGTCCTGTACGGGAGAAGGGTGATAAGGTTTTTGGGGAGCGCTCTGCGCGACTACTACCTTCTTCGTCACGGACTCCCCGGACTCCGACGACTACTTCCCCGACGACGACAACCTCCTCGACGACATGGAGGACACCGACCCCAAGTCCAGTGCCTCTGCTCCGGCTGCTGTCCAGACGTGTTCTTGTTTTTCCTGTTAGAGGTCCTGCCACAGTTCCTTGTTCTAGTGTTTTCCCTACACATGTTAGGATCTACCTCATATATGCATCTTGATCTACTGTCTGCTCGAGAGATGATCGGTTCTAGCTCATATATGCAAATGTTATTTACCTTCACTTTGTCAAATCGCATGACTTGTTTTATCACTGCTATACTAGTCATGCTTTATCTGGTATTTCTGTTAATAAAATCTTTCGGTAAATGGCTCATATTTCCAACAATCCAAAAACCTTATTATAGGCAATTTACCCCGAGTGGTTTTGCTGCTTCCATGAGACCTCCTATGTTTGAGGGTATCCACTATAAGAGGTGGCGCGTGAGAGCAGTCTTATGGTTTCAGACCATGAGCTGTTATGACGCCACTCTTGGCAAACCTGAAGGAGAGCAAGATGCCCAACAGGCACAAGCTTTTCAGAAAATGCATACTCAGTTTAAGGCTGCTCTCTTGAGTGTTCTTGGTGAGAACATAGTTGATGCTTATGCGTCAATTGACAATGGAAAAGATATGTGGGACACACTCGAGGCCAAATTTGGGGTCTCGGATGCCGGCACTGAGCTATACATCATGGAGCAATTCTATGATTACAGGATGACTGAAGAGCGCTCCGTGGTTGAGCAGGCTCATGAGATACAGTCATTTGCTAGAGAACTTGAGCACTTCAATTGCATGCTACCGGACAAGTTTGTTGCCGGGGGTATCGTCACTAAGCTTCCTCCTTCATGGAGGAACTTTGCTACCTTACTGAAGCATAAGAGACAGGAGTTTTCCATTCCGGATCTCATTGGTACTCTTGATGTGGAAGAAAAGGCGAGAGCAAAGGACACACGTGCTCGAGGTATTGAGGGAGGATCTAGTGCCAATCTGGTACAGAAGAGAAACTTCCAGTCCCACAAGTTCAAGAACAAGGGCAAGTTTGATGGCAAAGCAGAGTTTGGTGGGAAGAACAAGGTTGTACAACACACGAACTTCAAGAAGAAGAGTGACAACAAGAAAGGTGCTTGTCATGTGTGTGGAGATCCTGATCATTCGGCTCCTAGTTTCCCCAATCGCTATGACAAGCGTCATCCTGGGAAAGGCGGCAAGACCGCTAATGTTGTCATTGGAGACACTGACATGAAGGATGCTGGGTATGGTATATTTCCCACTATTCTTTCACTATGTCATTCTCCTGATTGGTTGATTGACACGGGTGCTAATGTGCATGTATGCGGTGATATTTCCATATTTTTGTCTTATCATACCGCAGGGACTTCAACCGTGCTGATGGGCAACGGTTCAAGTGCTTCTGTTCGTGGTGTTGGCACGGTCGATCTGAAGTTTACTTCAGGGAAGATCGTGTGGCTGAAGAACGTGCATTATGTCCCCTCCGTCAATAAAAATCTTGTTAGCGGATCTCTTCTGTGTAGAGATGGCTACAAGCTTGTCTTTGAGTCGAATAAGTTTGTAATATCCAAGTATGGAACCTTTGTCGGTAAAGGCTATGAGTCAGGAGGCCTGTTTCATTTATCCTTGTCAGACGTTTGCAATAAAGTTGTTAATCATATTTGCAACAATAGTGAATCAAATGTGTGGCATTCATGTCTTTGTCATGTTAACTTTGGTTGCATGTTACGACTAGCGAAGTTGAACTTAATCCCTAGTTTCACCACTGTCAAGGTATCTAAGTGTCAAGTGTGCATGCAAGCTAAGCAACCTCGCAAGTCTCACGTGACCGCGGAGACGAGAAATCTTGCACCACTAGAACTTATACATTCAGATCTATGTGAAATGAATGGTGTTTTGACAAAAGGTGGAAAGAAATATTTCATGACGTTGATTGATGACTCCACTAGATACTGTCATGTGTATCTTGTGAAATCTAAGGATGAGGCTTTGAACTTTTTCAAGATCTATAAAGCTGAAGTGGAAAACCAACTTGATCGAAAAATCAAGAGACTTAGGTCCGACCATGGTGGAGAGTATTTTTCCAATAAATTTGATGCTTTTTGTGCGGAACATGGTATAATCCATGAGAGGACGCCTCCCTACTCACCTCAGTCAAATGGGGTGGCCGAAAGAAAGAACCGTACTCTAACTGATTTGGTTAACGCCATGTTAGACACATCGGGTCTCTCCAAGGCATGGTGGGGGGAGGCGATATTGACATCATGTCATGTCCTAAATCGAGTCCCCACAAAGAACAAAGAGATAACTCCATTCGAGGAATGGGAGAAAAAAATGTTAAAACTCTCTTATCTGCGAACATGGTTGTTTGGCGAAAGTCAATGTTCCAATTCCAAAGAAGCGGAAGCTTGGACCAAAGACTGTGGATTGTGTTTTCCTGGGATATGCTTTTCATAGCATTGGCTATAGATTCTTGGTTGTAAAATCTTAGGTACCTGACATGCATGTCGGTACGATCATGGAGTCGAATGATGCGACTTTCTTTGAAGATATCTTTCCCATGAAGGATATGGCTACCTCATCTAATCAGGAGATGCCTAGTTCATCGAAATAGGAACCAGTTACAGTTTCCGAACCTGCCATTTCGTTGGAACACTTTGAAAGTCCTGTGGAGAAGAACAATGAAGTTCCTACTAGGAGCAAGAGACAGAGGACTGCAAAGTCCTTTGGTGATGATTTTCTTGTGTATCTCATAGATGACACTCCCAGTTCTATTTCAGAGGCCTATGCATCTGAAGATGCTGACTATTGGAAGGAAGCAGTTCGTAGTGAGATGGATTCCATCTTGGCGAATGAAACTTGGGAGATAACTGATCGTCCTTATGGGTGCAAACCTATAGGATGCAAATGGGTATTCAAGAAGAAGCTTAGGCCTGATGGTACTATTGAAAAGTACAAGGCTCGGCTCGTGGCTAAGGGTTATACCCAAAAGGAAGGTGAAGACTTCTTTGATACTTACTCACCTGTGGCTCGACTGACCACTATTCGAGTTCTACTTTCACTAGCTGCCTCACATGGTCTTCTCGTTCATCAAATGGATGTTAAGACTACTTTCTTAAATAGAGAGTTGGATGAGGAAATTTATATGGTGGTCGGGAAGGAAAAGTGTGCAAGTTGCTAAAGTCTTTGTATGGACTCAAGCAAGCACCCAAACAGTGGCATGCGAAGTTCGAAAGAACTTTAACAACTGCATGCTTTGTTGTGAACGAAGCTGACAAATGTGTGTACTATCGCCATGGTGGGGGCGAGGGAGTTATGCTTTGCTTGTATGTTGATGACATACTGATTTTCGGAACAAATCTGAATGTTATTAAGGAGGTCAAGGATTTCCTATCTCGCTGTTTTGAGATGAAGGATTTAGGAGTGGCTGATGTCATTCTGAACATCAAGTTGTTGAGAGACAATGATGGTGGGATTACATTGCTTCAATCTCACTATGTGGAAAAGATCTTGAGTTGCTTTGGCTACAGTGACTGCAAGCCCTCTCCAACACCATATGATGCTAGTGTGTTGCTTCGAAAGAATCGAAGAATTGCTAGAGATCAATTGAAATAGTCTTAGATTATTGGCTCGCTTATGTACTTAGCCAGTGGTACAAGACCTGACATCTCTTTTGCTGTTAGCAAACTGAGTCGGTTTGTCTCAAAACTAGGAGATGTGCATTGGAAAGCTCTAGAGAGAGTTTTGCGTTATTTGAAAGGCACTGCGAATTATGGAATTCACTACACCGGGCACCCAAAGGTGCTTGAAGGGTATAGTGACTCAAACTGGATCTCGGATGCAGATGAGATAAAGGCCACGAGCGGATATGTATTCACTCATGGAGGTGGCGTTGTTTCTTGGAAGTCTTGCAAGCAGACCATCTTAACGAGGTCAACAATGGAAGCAAAACTCACAGCACTAGATAAGATTGGCTTCGTCGACTCTTGAATGACTTGCTGGTAGTTGAGAAACCTGTACCGGGTATCCTTATGAACCGTGACAATCAAACTGTCATCACTAAAGTGAGCAGCTCAGAGGATAACATGAAGTCATCAAGACATGTTCAGAGAAGGTTAAAGTCTGTCAGAAAAATGAAAAACTCCAGAGTTATTGCATTGGATTATATCCAAACGTCTAAAAATCTGGCAGATCCTTTTACTAAGGGTCTATCACATAATGTGATAGATAATGCATCGAGGGAGATGGGTATGAGACCCATAATATGAGTTGTTCATAGTGGTAACCTATTCTTTGTGATCGGAGATCCCGTGAATTAGATGTGGAAGACAAGCTGTTGGTCAACTGGGAGGAGAGTACCCTTACTGTTAAAATACCACTCCATGAAGATGCAATACTCTCCTAATCTGCATGGCAGGTTGATGTATATCTTAATGTGTTCTAAGTGGCTCTCTGAAGCAGAGATGTTGTCCTGCAGAACATCTTTTGAAGAACGCACCTATATGAGTCTGATTGTTAAACGTTGGAATCTATGAGAGTAGGGTTCTCTCTAGTAAACTCATGAAAGGTCTCGGAGTATGACGCATAAGCTCCACCCGCGGGGAAGACCCACGGTAGCCACGTATCAGTCAAGGCTTTATGTGAAGCTAGATTCGCAGAAAACTTGCAGTTCAAGGCCCAGTCCACTGTTCAAGTTGCTTACTAGTGTAGCATAAGGTTCTAGGTGGAAGTTCAACTTAACAGTCTCCACTGCAGTACTGGTATATAAAACAGTGTTTTGGAACCAAAGGCAATTTTTGTGTGCCTCTGGGATCTGGTGGGGGATTGCTAGAATTTTGTCTATTTGGGCCTAGCCCAATAACAATTTCAGAAATTCCTAATAAATCCTAGAGGCCCACGCAGCCCATTTGTGCAAGGCAAGAGGTGGAACTAAAGTTTAGTCCCACATTGCTAGTTTAGAGGGAGTTGGACCTCTTTATAAGGGAGGCTCCTGCCCCACTTGTATGAGCATGAGAACAAGAGGGATATCCACACGCGCTCCTCCTCCGCCGCCCGCCTCGCCACGCCATGCCACGCCACGCCTCATCATGATACGCCGCGGGTTGCGGGTTGCAGGAATGAGCCGAGCCGATGTCTAAATTTTTGCCATGCACTACGGGTATATGAAAGGTCACTCGGGAGCTGAAAAGTTTTTGCTGTAGTGGACATTGAATACGAATGCTGCACCCTTCGGCTGCTGTCTGTTCGTTTCTTCTCCCTTGTTCCCTTCAGCTCCCGGCGCTGCCCTCTCGCCTCCTTCTCTTGCGCCTATAAAAGGGAGGTCGCTCCTCTCAGCGAGACGCACCAGAACTTCTCCTTCCTCTCGCCACCGGTTCCAATCTCTGCGCTGCTGTCCATCTTCCTCATCCCGGCTTGCGGCATGCACCGCGAGTCGGGACAGTAGGCCTCCGAAACCGCACTCTTTGAGTCCTGTACGGGAGAAGGGTGATAAGGTTTTTGGGGAGTGCTCTGCGCAACTACTGCCTTCTTCGTCACGGATGCCCCGGACTCTGACGACTACTTCCCCGACGACGACAACCTCCTCGACGACATGGAGGACACCGACCCCAAGTCCAGCGCCTCTGCTCCGACTGCTGTCCAGTACGTGTTCTTGTTTTTCCTGTTAGAGGTCCTGCCACAGTTCCTTGTTCTAGTGTTTTCCCTACACATGTTAGGATCTACCTCATATATGCATCTTGATCTACTGTCTGCTCGACAGATGATCGGTTCTAGCTCATATATGCAAATGTTATTTACCTTCACTTTGTCAAATCGCATGACTTGTTTTATCACTACTATACTAGTCATGCTTTATCTAGTATTTCTGTTAATAAAATCTTTCGGTAAATTGCTCATATTTCCAACATATGGGATGACATTGTGCTTGTAAATAATGTGAAGTGGCAGAGCATGGGGCATGGGGTCGGTGCAATGCACGTTGAACGCAGCGAAGCTCCCACAGACGAGCTTTTCGACTCACATGCAAAAGAGCGACAACCAGGGTTATAAGTCAAATAAAAGCTACCTGTTTGGTGGGGCTACTAGCTTAGGGCATCTTCAATAGTTGTAATATAGTTGTTTGTAGACTTTGCCACATAAGATTTTTGATGATGTGTCATAAAATAAATGAGGAAAGTGAGAAAAATTGTATGTACATGAACCAATACCTCTTGCACAAGCTCCAATGTAGAATGAGAGAACACCTTATTTATTATCTCACATTTTATTGGGCAAACTAGATACAACTCATTGAATTTGTTGTATGTTAAGATATTGATTGATAACATGACATATTTTACCAACAAATTAATATACAAACTGTTGGAGATGCATGCCTTATAAGCGTCGAAAGCCTGCTAGAATCCCAACCAAATACCGCCACAAACTATGTTGCATCACGCAAGTAGAAATGGCTAGCTATTTATTGCGATTATTAATTGGGCTTCTCACGATGCATGTTAAGTGACCGAGTTGTTTAATAGTAGCTATATTATATTGATGACTATTTGTGTTCTTGCTATGATCAGATAAAAGATCCTGCTCTCTAGTATATAGTATATAATATGCTTTGCGTGCACAATTTTATAAATGAATTTGAGGAGTAACTAGAAACAATAGGAGGAAGGCATGATTATAAATGTTGAAACACTCCCTACTATTACAAGTCTAACATTTCGTAATACACATATTCGAAGTTAAGCTTAATATTAATGTTACCTCACCCCATGCTATGCTTTTGTGACTTGGTTTCAGGAGTCCATGCGGATTCTAGGCCAACTAAGCAAGCCCCTGCGTGGTGGCATGCAGATCTTCGTGAAGGCCCTACCAACGCGCCAGCACAGCAGCTAGCCAGCCTGCCTGGCGTTGCATGCCTCGTCAGCCTGGATGCGTGTCAAAACAAGATGAGGCGGTGACGGGTTGATGACCCACAAGTATAGGGGATCTATCGTAGTCCTTTCCATAAGTAAGAGTGTCGAACCCAACGACGAGCAGAAGGAAATGACAAGCGGTTTTCAGTAAGGTTTTCTCTGCAAGCACTGAAATTTTAGGTAACAGATAATTTTGTGATAAGATAAATTGTAACGAGTAATAACCAATGAAAGTAAATAAAGTGCAGCAAGGTGGCCCAATCCTTTTTGTAGCAAACGACAAGCCTGGACAATTTCTTATAATGAGAAAAGTGCTCCCGAGGACACATGGGAATTATCATCAAGCTAGTTTTCATCACGCTCATATGATTCGCGTTCGATACTTTGATAATTTGATATGTGGGTGGACCGGTGCTTGGGTACTGCTCTTACTTGGACAAGCATCCCACTTATGATTAACCCCTATTGCAAGCATCCACAACTACAAAACAAGTATTAAGGTAAACCTACCCACAACATTAGACATATGGATCCAAATCAGCCCCTTACAAAGCAACGCATAAACTAGGGTTTAAGCTTTTGCCACTCTAGCAACCCATCATCTACTTATTACTTACAAATGCCTTCCTCTAGGCCCAAATAATGGTGAAGTGTCATGTAGTCGACGTTCACATAACACCACTAGAGGAAAGACAACATACATCTCATCAAAATATCGAACGAATACCAAATTCATATGACTACTAATAGCAAGACTTCACCCATGTCCTCAGAAACAAACGTAACTACTCACAAAGCATATTTATGTTCATAATCAGTGGAGTATTAATATGCATTAAGGATCTAAACATATGATCTTCCACCAAATAAACCAATTAGCATCAACTACAAGGAGTAATCAACACTACTAGCAACCCATAGGTACCAATTTGTGGTTTTGGATACAAGATTGGATACAAGAGATGATCTAGGGTTTGAGAGGAGATGGTGCTAGTGAAGATGTTTGTGACGCCCGAATATTTAAGCTACAGTAATTCACTGCTAATAATGCCACGTAACTTCGATTACTGTTGCTAATCTCGCGTTAGTTCGAAACCAATTCAAATTCAAATCCAAAATCAAGCAAACAATAAAAGTTTTCAAATATGAACACTAAAATGTTTGGAGTGAGCCAGATAATGCATATGTAATTATGGCGGAGAAGCCAACCTCTTTGTAAGTGTTTGATTGTCCCAAAGTAAATAAAACAGTAGCAAGAAAATTAATTAAATGCCTTTTACGATTAATAAAATATTAAACTATTTTATCTAGTTGCCCAAGTTTTTGTGGCATTAGAATATGTAGTAACACTATTTTAGGAACTAACTTTATATTTTACAAAAACTAAAGTATATTGGAAATAATAGAAAACAGTAAAGGAAAATAAATAAATAGAAAAAATGAAAGGAAAACAAAACAAAAGTAAAACAATAGACCCCCCCCCCCGCTGGGCCAAGTGGCCACTGGCCTCCGCCGCCCGAACGGGCCGACCCAACCGCCCCACACCCCACTCCCTTAACCCCCCTGGACACAAAACCCTAACCTACCCCGTACCCCACTTCCCCCCACATCGCTCTCTCCTTCCCCGCGATCCAGATCTGGATCGGGAAGGGGAACGACCCGCCCCGACCCCATCGACCCGCCGACCGCGTCGCCCATCGTCCCTGGAGCACCAACACCGCCGCCGCTTCGACCTCGTCGGAGCCACCACGCCGGCCTGCCTCTGCGCCTCCTCATCTCTCTCCTTGACGAAGCGCCGTCCTCGTCCGCCTCCTCGCCTCAACCCCGCGGTGCCGACGCCGTCGCCGGTGCTGCCTCGCCGGACGACAACGACCTCGTCGCCCCGCCGTCGGCTGGAACGCCGCCTCGACCACGCCTCCTCGCCGGACCGTCTACACGCGTCGTCCCCGTCGACCTCCCCGAGCCCCGCTGCCTTGACCCTACGGATCCGCGATGAGACCCCCGGCCTCTCTTCTTCTTGCGCCTTGCGTCGTCCCGCAGTCGTGCACGCGTCGCCCGGTGCTCGTGCTCGCGGTGAGCACGCGCGCACCCCGTCGCGCCCGTCGCCGCTCGTGCCACCTGCGGCTGTTGCCGCCCACGCCGTCGTACCGCTCCGCCCGCAGCCCCCGTGCGCTGCTCCCGCCTTCCCCGCTGACGGCCGCCGCGCCCGCACCTCACTGAGACCACGCGCGCGCCGTCCCGCTACCTCGCCGCCCCTGGCTGCCTCCTTGTCGCCAGGTGGCCGCGCAACTGGCCGCACCCGAGGCCATCGCCTGGGATCGCCCCGGTGGGCGCTCGTGGCCACGCCCGTGAGCCCACACGCCCGTTAGGCCCCTATGGTCCTATGACATGTGGGGCCCGCCCCAGAACATAATTAAGAATAAAAATAAAATTAATTAATTAATTATTTAATTAACTTAAATAATTTTGATTAATTAAATTAAACAACTAATTAAACTAATAACACATTAGTTACCTAATTAACCTGATCTGTTAATTAGTTAATTAAGTAGTCAATGACCGTGGGCCCCACCCCTAATTAATACTAATTAGGTTAACTAAAATGTTTAATTAAAATGTGTCACTTACCAGTGGTACCCACTGGTCAGGTTGACCAGTCAACCCCTGTTGACTGCTGACGTCAGCATGACATCATGCTGATGTCAGAAATCCAATTTTGAATTAAATTAAATAATTAATTAAATTTCAGAAATCAATAAAATCTTTAGAAAATCATATTTTTTAATCCGTAACTCGGATTAAATTATTTTTAACATGAAAGTTGATCAGAACGATGAGACGAATCTGGATACGCTGCCCGTTCGTCCGCCACACATACCTAACATACCAAACTTGCAACTTTCCCCCTCCGGTACTTCCTGTCATCTCCGTTCCCTTCCGGTACTTCCGTTCCCTTCCGGTACTTTCCCCCTCCGGTACTTCCTGTCATCTCCGCTGAACTCTTTTATTCTTTTTATTCTTTCTACTTTCTCAAGATCATAGCAAGATAGCAAAGCCCTTGACTCAACACTAATCTTTATTATGGATAGCTCACAGACTCGATTACATAAAGAGATCACAAAGCAAAACTCAAAACTAATTGATACTAAAACTTCAATCTATTAGATCAAGATACTACTAAAAGGATCGAACTAAGTAAAATGGTAAAGATAGGAGTGTGATGGTGATACGATACCGGGGCACCTCCCCCAAGCTTGGAACTTGCCAAGGGGAGTGCCCATACCCATGTGATTATGTCCTCGGAGGTGATGGAGGTGGTGATGATAATGGTGGATAACCGCACATCGCACTAAAAGCTCCTCCAACTTGCGGATAATACCCTTGAGCCCTACAATATGATCCTTCAACAAAATATTTTCCTACATGAGATACTTGTTTTGTATGCGAGCTAACTCAATCATCTTGAAAGCTTCAATCTCAGTTGGGGTGAAGAGGTTAGGAAGAGGTGGAGGAATGTCTTCTTCTTTCACTGCCGGAGCTTGATCCTCCATGGCCTTCTTGATTCCTTCATCCTTGTTGATATCCTCCGATTCTTCTCTTTTCAGCTCTATCTTCAATAGCCAAGCATCCTTGTCTTCATTGTTGAAGGAGGGCGACGTCATGGTGCTCTAGATCTGTCAGAAAAATAGCTCGAAATGAAAACATAGGATATTTGCGTGATACGGTGGTTAAAGCCTTCGTGAGATTATATAATAAATTTTTACCAACCAAAATACGTAACGTGCAAGAAAACGAAGTCCGGGAGGCACACGAGGTGGCCACGAGACACGGGGGCGCGCCCAGGAAGGGTGGGCGGGCCCTCCACCCTCGTGGAGGCCTCGTGTCCTTCCCGGATTACTTCTCTCTTCCTAAAATTCTTAAATATTCCAAAACGGATAAAAATTGCCATTAGAATTGTTTTGGAGTCGGTTTACTTACCGTACCACATACCTATTCCTTTTCGGAGTTTGGAACGTTCTGGAAAGTGTCCCTTATGTATTCCTCCGGGGTTACGGTCTCAACAATATTAGTTTAAACATTAATAGGATTACCTAAGATATAATGTTTAATTCTTTGACCGTTCACCACCCTCGGACTTGTGCCTTCGAAGTTGTTGATTTTTGTGGCACCAGAATGATAGACCTCCTCGATAACGTAAGGAGCTTCCCATTTAGAGAGAAGTTTTCCTGCAAAAAATCTTAAACGAGAGTTGAATAATAACACATAATCACCTACGTTAAACTCACGCTTTTGTATCCTATTGTCATGCCAGCGTTTGACTTTTTCTTTGAATAGCTTGGCATTCTCATAGGCTTGGGTTCTCCATTCATCAAGTGAGCTAATATCAAATAACCTCTTCTCACCAACAAGGTTGAAGTCATAGTTGAGCTCTTTAATAGCCCAATATGCTTTATGTTCAAGTTCTAGAGGTAAGTGACATGTTTTTCCATAAACCATCTTATACGGAGACATACCCATAGGATTTTTGTATGCAGTTCTATAGGCCCATAATGCATCATCAAGTGTTTTGGACCAATTCTTTATAGATCTATTGACAGTCTTTTGCAAAATTAATTTGATCTCTCTATTGCTCAACTCTACTTGATCACTAGACTGCGGGTGATAAGGAGGTGCGATTCTATGATTAACATCATACTTAGCAAGCATCTTACGAAAAGAGCCATGAATAAAATGTGAACCACCATCAGTCATAAGATATCTAGGGACTCCAAACCTCGAAAAAATAAATTCTTTAAGCATTTTAATAGAAGTGTTATGATCAGCACTACTAGTTGGAATAGCTTCTACCCACTTAGTAATGCAATCAACATCAACTAAAATATGTGTGTAACCATTAGAGGCAGGAAAAGGTCCCATATGATCAAAGCCCCAAACATCAAATGGTTCAATAACAAGAGAATAATTCATAGGCATTTCTTGACGTCTACTAATATTACCAATTCTTTGACATTCATCACAAGATAAGACAAACTTATGAGCATCTCTGAAGAGAGTAGGCCAATAAAAACCAAATTTTAATACCTTATGTGCAGTTCTGTCTCCAGTGTGGTGTCCTCCATATGATTCAGAGTGACACTTGTGTAGGATCTGTTCCTTTTCATGCTCAGGTACACAACATCTAATAACACCATCTACTCTTTCTTTATAAAGGTGTGGGTCATCCCAGAAGTAATGTCTTAAATCATAAAAGAACTTTTTCTTTTGCTGGCATGTGAAACTAGGTGGTATAAATTTAGCAACAATGTAATTAGCATAATCAGCATACCAAGGAGCAGTGCGAGAAGCATTAACGACCGCTAATTGTTCATCAGGAAAGCTATCATCAATAGGTAGTGGGTCATCAAGAACATTCTCTAACCTAGACAAGTTGTCTGCAACGAAGTTCTCAGCTCCCTTTCTATCAACAATATGCAAATCAAATTCTTGGAGCAAGAGAACCCATCTAATAAGTCTAGGCTTAGCATCTTTCTTTTCCATAAGATATTTAATAGCAGCATGATCAGTGTGAATAGTAACTTTAGAATCAACAATATAAGATCTGAACTTATCACAAGCAAACGCAACTACTAAAAATTCTTTCTTAGTGGTAGCATAATTTCTCTGGGCAGTATCAAGAGTTTTACTAGCATACTGGATAACATTCAATTTCTTATCAACTCTTTGCCCTAGAACAACACCTACAACATAATCACTAGCATCACACATAATTTCAAAGGGTAAATTCCAATCAGGTGGCTGAACAATAGGTGTAGTGATCAAAGCTTTCTTATGTATTTCAAATGCTTCTACACAATCATCATCAAAGACAAAAGGAATATCTTTTTGCAATAAATTAGTCAGAGGCCTAGAGATTTTAGAAAAGTCCTTAATGAACCTCCTATAAAAACCGGCATGAGCAAGGAAACTTCTTATACCTTTTATGTCCTTGGGACATGGCATCTTTTCAATAGCATCAACTTTAGCTTTATCAACTTCAATACCTCTCTCAGAAATCTTATGCCCCAAGACAATGCCTTCATTAGCCATCAAGTAGCACTTTTCCCAATTCAAGACAAGACTAGTGTCTTCGCATCTCTGCAAAACTCGATCAAGGTTTCTCAAGCAATCATCAAAAGAGGATCCATAAACGGAGAAATCATCCATGAAAACCTCACAAATCTTTTCTCAAAAGTCAGAGAATATAGCCATCATGCATCTTTGAAAGGTAGCAGGTGCATTACATAAACCAAAAGGCATACGTCTATAAGCAAAAGTACCGAAAGGGCAAGTAAAAGTAGTTTTTGATTGATCCTTTGGTGACACAGGTATTTGAGAGAAACCGGAATAACCATCTAGAAAGCAGAAATGTGTGTGTTTGGATAGTCTTTCTACCATTTGATCAATAAAAGGTAAAGGGTAATGATCTTTCTTAGTAGATTTATTTAATTTACGGAAATCAATTACCATCCTATAACCTGTAATAATTCTTTGCGGGATCAATTCATCTTTATCATTGGGAGCGACAGTAATACCTCCCTTTTTAGGAACACAATGGACAGGGCTTACCCAATAACTATCAGCAACGGGATAAATTATACCTGCCTCAAGGAGCTTTAGTATCTCCTTTCTTACCACTTCTTTCATCTTAGGATTTAATCGTCGTTGAGGATCTCTAACTGGTTTGGCACCTTCCTCCAATTTAATTTTGTTTTGGCATAGGGTGGGACTAATGCCCTTAAGATCATCCAGAGTATATCCAATAGCAGCCCGGTGCTTCTTCAGAGTTTTCAATAATCTTTCTTCTTCTTGTTCTGAAAGATTAGCACTAATAATAACATGATATATTTTCTTTTCATCAAGATAAGCATACTTAAGATTATCAGGTAATAGTTTGAGTTCAAACACGGGATCACCCTTGGGTGGAGGGGGATCCCCTAGAATTTCAATGGGTAGGTTGTGTTTCAGAATAGGTTCCTGTTGAAGGAACACTTCATCTATTTCCCTTCTTTCATTCATAAACATATCATTTTCATGGTCTAGAAAATATTATTCTAACGGATCAGTAGGAGGCACGGCAACAGTAGCAACACCAATAATCTCATCCTTACTAGGTGATTCTTTATCACGGGGTTGTCTACGAAACTTAGCAAAATTAAACTCATGAGACGTATCCCCTAAGCCAATTTCAACAATATCATTTTTGCGATCAATCCTAGCATTAACAGTATTCAAGAAGGGTCTACCAAAAATAATGGGACAAAAATCATCTTGTGGGGAACTAAGAACAAGAAAATCAACAGGATATTTAACCTTCCCGCACAAGACTTCAACATCTCTAACAATCCCAACTGGTGAAATAGTATCTCTATTGGCAAGCTTGATAGTAACATCAATACCTTCCAATTCAGTAGGTGCAATATCATGCATAATTTCTTTATATAAGTCATAGGGTATTGCACTAGCACTAGCACCCGTATCACATAAGCCATGATAACAATGATCTCCTATTTTAACAGAAATAACAGGCATGCCTACAACAGGTCTATGTATCTTAGCATCCGGTCTAACAATATTAGCAGTGTCACCACAGAAATAAATAACATGCCCATCTAAATCATCATCCAAGAGATCTTTAACCATAACAATACTAGTTTCATCTTTGATTTGCTCAGGAGGTGTATAAGTCCTAGTATTACTCTTACGAACAACAGTCGAAGTTTTAGCATGATCCTTTATCCTAACCGGAAAAGGAGGTTTCTCAACATAAGTAGTAGGAACAATAGGATCACTATAAGTGACAGTCTTTTCTTCAGCTGTAATAGGTGAAACTACTATTACTTCAATGGGAGGATTATATTTAAACCACTTCTCCTTAGGGAGATTAACGTGAGTAGCAAAAGATTCACAAAAGCAGCTACTATCTCAGAGTCAAGTCCATACATAGCGCTAAATCCACGAAAAGCATCGGTATCCATAAAAGATTTAACACAATCAAACTTAGGTGTTATACCTGACTCCTTACCATCGTCGGAACCCCAATCTTCAGAGTTGCTTTTAATTCTTTCCAATAAATCCCATTTGAATTCAATAGTCTTTAGCATATAAGAACCAGCACATGAATTGAATACTATGAATGTAATTTTATTCAAAATATGGTGCAAATGCATTTTCTGCTGAAACGTAGAGCCCTGGCAGCAAAAGTGTCGGCATAAGTATTGTGCGTTGCACTATGTGTCGGCATAGCTCATTGCCAAACAAACTGTCAGCGTAACAATGGACGTTGCACTATGTGTCGGCATAGCATGGTGTCAGATGATATATCGGCATATCTTTGTCTGTCGGTATAGAAATGTCTGTCGCCATAGATCCCACCAACCCCATCAAATTGTTTGTCGGCGTATATTTATCTGTCGGCAAATACCTTTCCCGGCAGGACTATAGGCGACAACTCATTTCTGTCGCCAAAAGTCTTTGTCGACAGTAAATGTGTCGCCTTAGGTGACCAATGCCGACAGATTATTTGACGCTGATTTGAGTGTCGTGGTGTAGTGCATGTTGCGATCATTGTGAGAAAGTCGAGCATAAAATTTTTGAATAGTCATTTCTCTGGAGAGCTCATGATTGGGGCATGAATATAGCATTGACTTAAGCCTCCCCCAAGCTTGAGCGTTGCTTTCTCCTTCGCGAGGCCAGAAATTATATATGTAATTACGATCATGATGAACAAGATGCATAGGATAGAACTTCTGGTGAAATTCCAACTTCAATCGTTTATAATTCCAAGATCCCATATCATCACATAGCCTGTACCATGTCAATGCATCTCCCTTCAAAGATAAAGGGAAGACCTTCCTTTTGACAACATCATCGGGAATACCTACAAGCTTAAATAATCCACAAACTTCATCCACAAAGATAAGGTGTAAATCGGGATGCAATGTCCCATCTCCTGCAAAGGGATTAGCTAGCAGTTTCTCTATCATACCCAAAGGAGTCTCAAAGTAAATATTTTTTGTAGGTTCAGTAGGTTGAGGAGAAACTCCTTGCTCTTCTGGTCGGGGTGAAGATACCCCGAACAAGCCCCTCAAAGGATTAATTTCCATAGTAACAAGTGACAGAAAATTTCAGCACACTATATAAATATTTCCTTACCAAGTTCCACTCACCAAAGGCGCTTCACTCCCCGGCAACGGCGCCAGAAAAGAGTCTTGATGACCCACAATTATAGGGGATCTATCGTAGTCCTTTCGATAAATAAGAGTGTCGAACCCAACAAGGAGCAGAAGGAAATGACAAGCGGTTTTCAGTAAGGTTTTCTCTGCAAGCACTGAAATTGTAGGTAATAGATAGTTTTGTGATAAGATAAATTGTAATGAGTAACAAGCAATGAAAGTAAATAAAGTGCAGCAAGGTGGCCCAATCCTTTTTGTAGCAAAGGACAATCCTGGACAATTTCTTATAATGAGAAAAGCGCTCCCGAGGACACATGGGAATTATCATCAAGCTAGTTTCATCACGCTCATATGATTCGCGTTCGGTACTTTGATAATTTGATATGTGGGTGGACCGGTGCTTGGGTACTGCCCTTACTTGGACAAGCATCCCAGTTATGATTAACCCCTATTACAAGCATCCGGAACTACAAAAGAAGTATTAAGGTAAACCTAGCCACAACATTAGACATATGGATCCAAATCAGCCCCTTACGAAAGCAACACATAAACTAGGGTTTAAGCTTCTGTCACTCTAGCAACCCATCATCTACTTATTACTTCTGAATGCCTTCCTCTAGGCCCAAACAATGGTGAAGTTTCATGTAGTCGACGTTCACATAACACCACTAGAGGAAAGACAACGTACATCTCATCAAAATTTCGAATGAATACCATATTCACATGACTACTAATAGCAAGACTTCACCCATGTCCTCAGGAACAAACATAACTACTCACAAAGCATATTTATGTTCATAATCAGAGGAGTATTAATATGCATTAAGGATCTGAACATATGATCTTCCACCAAATAAACCAATTAGCATCAATTACAAGGAGTAATCAACACTACTAACAACCCACATGTACCAATTTATGGGTTTGGATACAAGATTGGATACAAGAGATGAACTAGGGTTTGAGAGGAGATGGTGCTTGTGAAGATGTTGATGGAGATTGACCCCCTCCCGATGAGAGGATCATTGGTGATGACGATGGTGATGATTTCCCCCTCCCGGAAGGAAGTTTCCCCGGCAGAACAGCTCTGCCGGAGCCCTAGATTGCTTCCGCCAAGGTTCCGCCTCGTGGCGGCGGAGTTTTGTCCCGTAAGCTTGCTTCTGATTTTTTCCAGGGTAAAAGCCTTCATATAGCAGAAGATGGGCACCGGAGGGCCACCAGGGGTCCCAGGAGACAGGGGGCGCGCCTAGTAGGGGTGGGCGCGCCCCCCCACCCTCCTAGCCAGGGTGTGGGCCCCCTCTGGTGTTTTCTTCGCTCAATATTTCTTACTAATTCCAAAACTAACTTCCGTGGAGTTTCAGGATTTTTGGAGCTGTGCAGAATAGGTTTCCAATATTTGCTCCTTTTCCAGCCAGAATTCCAGCTGCCGGCATTCCCCCTCTTCATGGTAAACGTTGTAAAATAAGATAGAATAGCCATAAATATTGAGATATTATGTGTAATAACAGCCCATAATGCAATAAATATTGATATAAAAGCATGATGCAAAATGGATGTATCATGGGTTCTGTTGCTGTCCTCGATAAAGTTAGATGGCATATAGGCAGCACATTAAATGCTTTGTCCTACGATGTCAGTGATAAGCTTGAGCACTGTAGCTGCTTTACACCTCCTGTGTGCCACTGTGGCGACCCCTTTGACATATAAAAGGAGGCCCGAGGCGTACTGGAGAAGGATTGTGACTTTTTTGACTGGGCATGCATAGCAGCTAGTCTAAGAACTCAAGAACATGAGATATACACTCAAGCAGGACTAGGGTTTTATGCTCCATTGCGGTCCAAAACTGGGTAAAAAACCCTCGCGCTGATCACCAGAACTGCTCTTTGTGCAACTCTATCCCCGCCAACCATAGAAGGATCCTCGTGATCCCATAGGTGTCATTTCCCCGACAGTCGTTAACATTGCAAGCGTATAAAATCCATGAATAGCCACAATGTCAAAAAATTAGGTATTTTTATTTAGTTTAACACTTTTGTACTAAAATCTATCTCCCTTGTTATATACACTTGAATTCATATATATTGCAGGAAATATGCAATGTAGTGCACATGTGATTAAATGTTTGGAGTGTGGTGCTTATTTCCGCAGTCTATAATTTCCTTTGCTAATTTTCTCCCGGTTATTGGACCGGATTTAAGGTGTATCTAGATTGATCGTCAAACTTGGTGTCTCATTGTGTAACATGATGCTTTTAGAAGTTGAAGAAAATGGAAGGCCATGTGGCTGCGCGTGTGTGTGTTTGCTGGATGTGCAACATTTTTCCTTGTATGTCGTACCTTTGCTTAGCGTGCCTTGCGTTCCAGCTAACTGGTCGCCAGGAAGCTAAAGTAGTGAAATTATTAGTTAGCACAAACAATCATGGGCCCTATAGGAAGGAAGCAGCCCACTGCTCTTAATGGGCTTCCCTAATTGGCTCTCACGGGCCAAAATTCGCATAGGCCTTTGATTGATTGGTTTTGGTCCTGTGCATAATTGCTTATCGTAATGGGCTCAAATTATCTAATTGGGCCTACAAACATGTTTGAACTTTAGTGGGCCCCTTAAGTTAATGGGTCGTAACTAGGCCGAAAGCACTATTGGGTCGCTATACTTGAAACCGGCCGACAGTTAATGCTCGACCCTATTACCTCCCGGGTCGTTAACAGGCTGACATCAAAGCGGGCAAGAAGTGGGCCCATTTGATTTCACTGGCCGTTAACAGGCCGATACTAAGGTCAACCTACACATGGCCCAACTATACTATGGGCCTTTAGTAGGCCGACAGAGAAAGCAGGCTCTGATACGTCTCCAACGTATCTATAATTTTTGATTGCTCCATGCTATTATATTACCCGTTTTGGATGTTTTTGGGCTTTACTACACACTTTTATATCATTTTTGGGACTAACCAACTAATCGGAGGCCAAGCCCAAATTGCTGTTTTTTGTGTGCCTATTTTAGTGTTTCGCAGAAAAGGAATATCAAACGGAGTCCAAACAGAATGAAACCTTCGCAAGAGATATTTTTGGAACAAACGCAATCCATGAGACTTGCAGTGGACGTCAAGAAGAAGCCGAGGTGGCCATGAGGCAGGAGGGCGCGCCCCACCCTCGTGGGCCCCTCGTGGCTCCCCTGACCGACTTCTTTCGCCTATATATACTTGCATACCCTTAAAACATCCAGGAGCACCATGAAACCCTATTTCCACCACCGCAACCTTCTGTACCCATGAGATCCCATCTTGGAGCCTTTTCCGGCGGTCCGCCAGAGGGGGAATCGATCACGGACGGCTTCTACATCAACGCCAAGGCCTCTCCGATGAGTTGTGAGTAGTTTACCACAGACCTTCGGGTCCATAGTTATTAGCTAGATGGCTTCTTCTCTCTCTTTGAATCTCAATTCAATGTTCACCTCGATCTTCTTGGAGATCTATTTGATGTGACTCTTTTTGCGGTGTGTATGTCGAGATCTGACGAATTTTGGGTTTATGATAAAGTTAATCTATAAGAAATATTTGAATCTCCACTGAATTCTTTTATGTATTATTGGTTATCTTTGCAAGTCTCTTAGAATTATTAGTTTGGTTTGGCCTACTAGATTGATCTTTCTTGCAATGGGAGAAGTGCTTAGCTTTGAGTTCAATCTTGCAGTGTCCTTTCCCAGTGACAGCAGGTGCAGCAAGGCACGTATTGTATTGTTGCCATCGAGGATAAAAAGATGGGGTTTATATCATATTGCTTGAGTTTATCCCTCGACATCATGTCATCTTGCCTAATGCGTTACTCTATTCTTATGAGTTGCATGCTGGATAGCAGTCGATGTATGGAGTAATAGTAGTAGATGCAGAATCGTTTCGATCTACTTGTTGCGGACGTGATGCCTATATAAATGATCATGCCTAGATATTCTCATAACTATGCACTTTTCTATCAATTGCTCGACAGTAATTTGTTCACCCATCGTAATACTTATGATATCTTATGAGAAGTCACTAGTGAAACCTATGGCCCCCGGGTCTATTTTCCATCATGTAAGTTTCCAATCTACTTAATTTTGCAATCTTTACTTTCCAATATATATCATAAAAATACCAAAAATATTTATCTTATATTTTTTTATCTCTATCAGATCTCACTTTCGCAAGTGGCCGTGAAGGGATTGACAACCCCTTTATCGCGTTGGTTGCGAGGTTCTTGTTTGTTTGTGTAGGTACGAGGTACTTGCGTGTAGCCTCCTACTAGATTGATACCTTGATTCTCAAAAATTGAGGGAAATACTTACGCTACTTTGCTGCATCACCCTTTCCTCTTCAAGGGAAAACCAGCGCAGTGCTGAAGAGGTAGCAAGAAGGATTTCTGGCGCCGTTGCCGGGGAGGTCTTCGCACAAGTCAAGACATACTAAGTACCCATCACAAACTCTTCTCCCTCGCATTACATTATTAGTCATTTGCCTCTCGTTTTCCTCTCCCCCACTTCGCCCTTGCCGTTTTATTCGCCCTCTTTTTTCCGTTCACCTCTTTTTCGCTTGCTTCTTGTGTGCTCGTGTGTTAGATCATTTATTTCGTCATCCTGGCTAGTCCTCCTATCATCATTATTACTCCTGATCATGAAGTTCTTAATTTTAAACAAAGGGAGGGAGAAAATCTAAAAGATGCTTGGCATAGAATTTGCAATGCTCAAAATAGATCTACTAGGAAGCAACCTACTTCTGTTCTTCTTCGCAATATTTATGTAGGCATTACTCCTTGGAATAGATGCATTCTTGATGCCATTACCGGAGGGAATTTCTTGGGTAGCCATACTTTTGATGCTTATAATGCTATGTTAGATTTGTTTGGGCCACCACCTCTTTTGGTTAATGGAACTGCCTTAACATTGGAACATGTGATGCAAAGGCTTGAAATTATTGAAAATAAAGTTTCCACTGTTGAGTTAATTGAAAATTTGGATAAAAAGATCCAAAACCAAATTACCCAATATGGATCTAAGGTTGGAGCTACTCTGATTTTTTTTAAAGAAAATGAACCTATAGTTAACAAAAGAATAGATCATGATTCCACAAGAATCGGTAAAACTGAGGATATTATTACCAACTTAGGGTCTGCCTTTTCTTCCGTGAAAAATACTCCAACTCCTCCTACCAAAATTTCCAAATTAATGTATGTTCCTAAAAATAGGGGTGAATCTCCTAGTAAGGAAAATGTGGATCTCAAATCAATAAGTGTTCATCCCTACTTTTTTGCTATCATTAAGGAACCTTTTGGTTCAAATGAATTTCTTGATTTCTTGCCTACGAGTTTAATCATTACTAAAAGGAAGGAAACACCTAAGGCTTATAAGTGTTCTATTGAAGAATTGAATACCAAAGACGGCAACACTTAGTTCTATTCTCGCTTTTATGCCTACCTAGGGGCGTTAAATGATAGCGCTTGTTGGGAGGCAACCCAATTTTATTTTTGTTCATTACTTTTTGCTCCTGTTTGGTAATAAATACTTCATATAGCTTCTAGTTAGATGTGGTTTTATATTTTAATTAGTGTTTGTGCCAAGTAGAACCTATAGGATCATCTTGGGTGATAGTTAATTTGATCTTGCTGAAAAACAGAAACTTTTGCACGCACGAGAAGAGTTTTAATAAATAACAGAAACGTGATTTTAAGTTGATTCTTTTTGAAGTAGATTAATAGAAACATGTCCTAGGACTTCCTATTTTGGTAGGATTTTTAGAGTTCCAGAAGTATTCTAAAGTTACAGATTACTACAGACTGTTATGTTTTTGACAGATTCTGTTTTTCGTGTGTTGTTTGCTTATTTTAATAAATGTATGGCTAGTATCGGGGGTATGAACCATAGAGAAGTTGGAATACAGTAGGTTAACACCAATATAAATAAATAATAAGTTCATTACAGTACCTTAAAGTGGTGTTTTGCTTTCTTGCACTAACGGAGCTTATGAGATTTCCTGTTGAGTTTTGTGTTGTGAAGTTTTCAAGTTTTGAGTAAAGATGATGGACTATGGAATAAGGAGTGGCAAGAGACTAAGCTTGGGGATGCCCAAGTCACCCCAAGGTTATTCAAGGACAACCAAAAGCCTAAGCTTGGGGATGCCCCGGAAGGCATCCCCTCTTTCGTCTTCGTCTATCGGTAACTTTACTTGGAGCTATATTTTTATTCATCACATGATATGTGTTTTGCTTGGAGTGTCTTGTATGATATGAGTCTTTGCTTTTTAGTTTACCACAATCATCGTTGCTGTACACAACTTTTGGGAGAGACACACATGATTCGGAATTTATTAGAATACTCTATGTGCTTCACTTATATCTTTTGAGCTAGACAGTTTTGCTCTATTGCTTCACTTATATCTTTTTAGAGCACGGCGGTGGTTTTATTTTGTAGAAATTATTGATCTCTCATGCTTCACTTATATTATTTTGAGAGTCTTTTAGAACAGAATGGTATTTTCTATGGTTATAAAATTGGTCCTAATATGATGGGCATCCAAGTTGGGTATAATAAAAACTATCATAGAAAGTGCATTGGATGCTATGATCAATTTGATACTTGATAATTGTTTTGAGATATAAAGGTGGTATTATTAGTGTCATGCTAGTTGGGTAATTGTGAAATTGAGAAATACTTGTGTTAAAGTTGGCAAGTCCCGTAGCATGCACATATGGTAAAAGTTGTGTGACAAATTTGTAGCATGGGGTGCTCTTTGATTGCCTTCCTTATGAGGGGAGGTCGGGATCGCGCGATGGTTAATTCGTACCAATCCTTCCCCTAGGAGCATGCGTAGTTGTACTTTGCTTCGGGGGATAAATAACTTTTGCAATAAGTATATGAATTCTTTATGACTAATGTGAGTCCATGGATTATACACACTCTTACCCTTCCATCATTGCTAGCCTCTATGGTACCGTGCATTTCCCTTTCTCACCTTGAGAGTTGGTGCAAACTTCGCCGATGCATCCGAACCCCGTGATACGATACGCTCTATCACACATAAACCTCCTTATATCTTCCTCAAAACAGCCACCATACCTACCTATTATGGCATTTCCACAGCCATTCTGAGATATATTGCCAAGCAACTTTCCACCGTTTTGTTTATTATGACACGCTCCATCATTGTCATATTGCTTTTGCATGATCATGTAGTTGACATCGTATTTGTGGCAAGGAAAACTTCATAATTCTTTCATACATGTCGCTCTTGATTCAGTGCATATCCCGGTACACCGCCGGAGGCATTCATATAGAGTCATATTTTCGTCTAAGTATTGAGTTGTAAATCAATAAAAGTGTGATGATCTTGATTATTAGAGCATTTTCCCAAGTGAGGAAAGGATGATGGAGACTATGATTCCCCCACAAGTCGGGATGAGACTTCGGACTTTATAAAAATAAAAGAGGCCAAAGAAGCCCAAATAAAAAAGGAGGCCAAAGAAGCCCCCCAAATTAAAAAAATATGAGAGAAAAAGAGAGAAGGGACAATGTTACTATCCTTTTCCACACTTGTGCTTCAAAGTAGCACCATGATCTTCATGATAGAGAGTCTCCTATGTTGTCACTTTCATATACTAGTGGGAATTTTTCATTATAGAACTTGACTTGTATATTCCAATGATGGGCTTCCTCAAAATGCCCTAGGTCTTCGTGAGCAAGCAAGTTGGATGCACACCCACTTAGTTTCTTTTGTTGAGCTTTCATACATTTATAGCTCTAGTGCATCTGTTGCATGGCAATCCCTACTCCTCATGTTGACATCAATTGGTGGGCATGTCCATAGCCCATTGATTATCCTCGACAACGTGTGACTTTCTCCCTTTTTGTCTTCTCCACACAACCTCCATCATCATATTCTATTCCACCCATAGTGCTATATCCATGGCTTATGCTCATGTATTGCATGAGAGTTAAAAAAGCTGAAGCGCGTTAAAAAGTATGAACCAATTGCTTGCCTGAAACTAGGGTTTTGCATGATGGGAGTATTTTGTGTGACGAAAATGATGCATAGCCTAACTATATGATTTTGTAGGGATAAGCTTTCTTTGGCTATGTTATTTTGATAAGACATGATTACTTGTTAGTATGCTTGAAGTATTACTATTTTTATGTTAATATGGACTTTTATCTTGAATCATTTGGATCTGAACATTCATGCCACAATAAAGAAAATTACATTGAGAAATATGCTAGGTAGCATTCCACATCAAAAATTCTGTTATTATCATTTACCTACTCGAGGACGAGCAGGAATTAAGCTTGGGGATGCTTGATACGTCTCCAACGTATCTATAATTTTTGATTGTTCCATGCTATTATATTACCCATTTTGGATGTTTATGGGCTTTACTATTCACTTTGATATCATTCTTGGGACTAACCTACTAACCGGAAGACCAACCCAAATTGATGTCTTTTTTGCCTATTTTAGTGTTTCGCAGAAAAGGAATATCAAACGGAGTCCAAACGGAATGAAACCTTCACGAGATATATTTTTGGAACTAACGCACTCCAGGAGACTTGGATTGGACGTCAAAAAGCAGCCGAGGCAGCCACGAGGCAGGAGGGCATGCCCTAGGGGGGGTGGGCGCACCCCCACCCTCATTGGCCCCTCGTTGTTCCCGTGACTGACTTCTTTTTCCTATATATACTTGCATACCCGGAAAACATCCAGGAGCACCACAAAACCCTATTTCGACCACCACAACCTTCTGTACCCATGAGATCCCATCTTGGAGCCTTTTCCAGCACTCCGTCGGAGGGGGGAACGATCACGAAGGGCTTCTACATCAATGTGAAGGCCTCTCCGATGAGTTGTGAGTAGTTTACCACAGACCTTCGGGTCCATAGTTATTAGCTAGATGGCTTCTTCTCTCTCTTTGAATCTCAATAAAATGTTCTCCTCGATCTTCTTGGAGATCTATTTGGTGTAACTCTTTTTGCGGTGTGTCTGTCGAGATCCGATCAATTGTGGGTTTATGATCAAGTTTATCTATGGGAAATATTTGAATCTCCTCTGCATTCTTTTATGTTTGATTGGTTGTCTTTGCAAGGCTCTTCGAATTATCAGTTTGGTTTGGCCTACTAGATTGATCTTTCTTGCAAGGGAGAAGTGCTTTCCTTTGGGTTCAATCTTGTGGCGTCCTTTCCTAGTGACAGCAGGGGCAGCAAGGCACATATTGTATTGTTGCCATCGAGGATGAAAAGATGGGGTTTATATCATATTTCTTGAGTTTATCCCTCTACATCATGTCATCTTACCTAATGCATTACTCTACTTTTATGAACCTAATACTCTAGATGCATGGAGTAATAGTAGTAGATGCAGAATCGTTTCGATCTACTTGTCGCGGACGTGATGCCTATATAAATGATCATGCCTAGATATTCTCATAACTATGCACTTTTCTATCAATTGCTCGACAGTAATTTGTTCACACACCGTAATACTTATGCTATCTTGAGAGAAGCCACTAGTGAAACCTATGGTCCCCGGGTCTATTTTCCATCATATATGTTTCTGATCTACTTTATTTTGCAACCTTTACTTTCCAATCTATATCATAAAAATACCAAAAATATTTATCTTATCTTTTTATCTCTATCAGATATTACTTTCGCAAGTGGCCGTGAAGGGATTGACAACCCCTTTATCGCGTTTGTTGCGAGGTTCTTGTTTGTTTGTGTAGGTACGAGAGACTTGCATGTAGCCTCCTACTGGATTGATACCTTGGTTCTCAAAAACCGAGGGAAATACTTACGCTACTTTGCTGCATCACCCTTTCCTCTTCAAGGGATAACCAACACAGTGCTCAAGAGGTAGCAGACTCATACTGGACCATGAAGAGCATGGGCCGCTAAGAGGCCAAAAGTTAGGTCATACTGTATATGGCCCACCTCTGTTGTGGGCCTTTAGCAGGCCGAAAGAGAAACCAGGCTGGTATTGGACAATGAAGAGCATGGACCGTTAAAAAGCCAAAACTTAGGTCCAACTGCAGGTGGCCCAGCTCATTTATGGGCCGTTAAAAGGCTGAAAGACACACCGGGCCAGAAATTGGCCCAACACTTAAATGGGTCGCTAAAGGCCGAAAGCCAGACATCCTGAAAGTTGGCCCATGCCTTGGATGGGCAGTTAATAGGCCGAAACCACATCGGGCCAATATTGTGCCCAAATATATAACGGGCTATTAACGGTCTTGAAGTGATGATGGGCTTCATTGGTGTCAAATCGTTAACGGGCCGTTGATGGGCCAAATTGGCAGATCTCGTATGGGCCGGGAGCTTAAATGGACCTGATACAAGTAGGCCTTATATGGACTGACCTACTAATTTTTACTAGACCGACCTTTTTCACCGGAATGGGGCACTGTCGGGCCTTGCCACGTGCCGACGTATCATAGGCGCCTCTCGTACAATGAGTGGATGACATATGTCCCAATGCTGAGCCGACACATGGATCCTCCGGCGAATGATAATTTAACATGTGGAAAGTCCTCATTAGTTAGGGCTGTTAACGGGTTATCGGATCCAAACCGGAACCCGATACACTACTAGGGAAAAGCCTAGCAGTAGCGTTGGTTTTTGGCCTATCAGTAACGCGGGAAACCGCGCTACTGATAAGGCGCTACAGCTAAAGCTTAGCAGTAGTGCCTGTTAGCAATTTAGAGATTGTTTTAACATCATAATGAGTTATTAAATCACTAAGTGAAAGAACTTTGGATTAGTTTCAAGTGCATGGATCCAAAGTAACCAATGGTCACTTTGGATCCATCCATTTGAAACTAATCCGCGGTTCTTTCACCCAATGACATAATAACTTATCATCATCATCATAATATCATTAACAACTTATCATCGTAATATATCATTGTCATATAACTCCTCATAATCATCATTTTCGTCCATGACGAGACATCATATAACAACTTAGTCACTAGTTATAATAACAACTCCTCATCATCATCATCATCATAGTACTCATAATCACTACTCCTACCACTACTGGAAATAGCTTCTTTGTCGTCCGCCATGGCAGACGGCAAAGGCATAGATCCCGGACGGCAAACATCTTTGTCGTCCGCCAGCAGACGGCAAACTGTCCGTCTGAACAGGTGCCAGCAAAGGCCTACTTTGCCATCCGCTTCCACGAAATGGACGGCAAACGATTGTGCCATCCGCCGTCTGAGGCCAGCAGAGAGCAAAGACAACGGACGGCAGTGGGGTGGCGTCAGAGCCGTTAGGGCATTAACGGCGCTCTTTGTCGTCCGCAAGCAGACGACAAAGACTCAAAGGTCTTTGCCATCCGCCAGTGGACGGGAAAGAGCTCAGTTAGGCCAGCATTGGGAAGCTGCCATGTGGCCAACTATGGCGTCAGCCAGCAGACGACAAAGATTCAAAGGTCTTTGTTGTCCGCTAGCAGACGACATAGCTGACCAAATAGGCAGCTAGTTCTCCAAGTGTCTACAAGAAGCTGCCATGTGTACTCTTTGCCGTTTGCTAGCAGACGGCAAAGAGGCTATATATCCCCTGTTTTCATTTATATCCATTTAATTTCATAGGAATTCACACACAGATATACATATTTTTTCACAGACACAGGAGACATATGATCTATGCAACACATAGCTCCACTGTAGTGACCAGACCTCAAACAGTCTGATCTCTGTGCATCAGTGTCATCCCTGGATCGGTAATGCTGACACGCATAGTACTTGAAGGATTTATAATAGAGTAGCAATCACACACTTATTACATCGAATGTCTCAAAAGAGAACTTATTAGAATAAATATGGCTTAAGGCCATCTAATAACGATAACAGCGGAAGGCTTGGAAGATAGGCGAGTCCATCAACTCCAAGGGCATCACTGAGTATAAGACCACGAACTAAGGCTCCTTACTCGTCGTCTGAAAAGTCTGCAACATGGAATATGCTGGCAATGTAACACATAGAGAGTAATGAGCAGAATAATGCTATCACTACATGCATATATGGCCGGTGGAAAGCTCTATGGTTACTTTTTTGCATAAAGCCATTTTTTCCCTATAACAAAGGAATAAATTTTTATTTAACTATCATGGTGGTTGTTAAACATTGAGAAGGTTCCTCCAACTCAATCCCAATTAAGTAGCATCATTAACCCAACACATTCACATGATAATCCAGGTACTAGATACTCAAAACGTCCATAACCGGGGACACGACTAACCATGATTAGTTTATACACTCTGCAGAGGTTTGCGCACTTTTCCCTGAAGACTCGATCGCCTCCGTTTGAGTTCTTGCACTACATGATGTTTGAGAAACGGATGACCGAGACACAGTCTTTCAGAAGCATTAACTCTCTACTCCGGGTAGACAATACCACCTACAACCCACTACATCTGCTAGTCTACCTCTTCAAGAGCTCACGCAACTTAATCAACTATGCTAGAGTCCATAGTAGCTTGCGGCTGCACACGGAAGTTTCTAGCATGAATAATGTCATGATCCCTTTGAGTCTGGGTGGCGGTCCATAGGAGAATCACACGGTACACGGGATTTCCAAAAATACAGACAACACCGGGTTCCCCAGGTGCCTCAATCCATCCAAATGTGAAAATTAAGTTGCCACCTTAAGTAAACCATTAATTAACAATCTCACGTCTGTCAAGGATACACTCACCCAATCCATGTCTACTAGCATAGCATAGCAATATAAGCAAACATAGAAGTAACTCCCAATGGTTTGATAAATAAAACAGGTAATAGGTACTACCTCATGTACTTCCCAATACCCACATATTTAATCTGATCCTAATCATGCAATTGTTTGAGGATCGATCTAATGTAATAAAACTGGGTAGTAAAGAGGTATGATCAAAGTGTTACTTGCCTTGCTGATGATCCATGAAACCTAGAGACTCGTAGTAGCAAGCTACGCACTCCGGGTACTCTATCACAAACAAACAAGCACACAATAAGCACTCATCTAATGCACATGTAAAACTCAAATAATAGATCTAACCAGAAAGTTCAACTTAAGAACTCCGGTTTGCAAAAAAAAATCAAATCAAACGAAGCAACGAAAGTCAAACGACGAAAAAAACAAGCTTCGTTTACTAATTTGGCCCTAAGTCAAGTTTTACAGTAGCAAAAACTTGTTTGAGTTGGTTAAACGGAAAAAGGGTTTCAAGATGAAACTCTAGGCGCTTGAATCGCCTGATTCCGATAAACGAGCGAAAAATTATACTAGAACAAAAATCGGATCAGAAATCACGATCTGAAATAATCGCGGAAAATCTGAGAAAAAGAAAAACGGAGAACAGGCTAACGAACGAACGTTCGCTGTCTGCGGCTAAACGATGAAAACCGTCTGTTAAAATGAGCGTACGGACGAACGTCGGCAGAATAACTAAACCAAAAAAAATAAAACAGATCTAATAAAAAAACACATCTTGGTTTTCGAGTAAAAACCGAATGGTTTTGAGATAAAACCGACGGCTACCGCGGGACGCGTGACGGCGGCGGCGGTGGGCAACTCCGGCGAGGCGGCGTCCGGCGGCCGCGGCATGGTCGGCGGCGAGGTCGGCGGCGACGGGCGGCGGGGTCGGCGTCTGGCGGCGGCGAGACGACGCGGCAGCGGCGCGAGGTCGGCGGCGGCAGCGGCGGCGGCGCGGGTTAGGGTTAGGGTTTCGGTGGCGGCGGCGGGTGGGCTAGCGGTTGGCTGCGGGGGTCGGGGGCGCGGCTTATAAGGCCTGTGGCGGTAGGAGTCTGGGTCGCCCACGGCCCGTTAAGTCGGTTAGCTTTTTTTTTAATAATTCGGACGCGTAGAAAAACAAATAAAACAAATACTAAACAAACTCCAAAAATCGCGAAATAAATTTTCCCCGTCCTCGAAAAATAAGCCTGACAAGATGAACATTTATTTGGGGCCTAAATGCAAGTTTAAAAAACGCACATTTTTCCTAAATTCAATTAAAATAGCGATAAACTCCGAAATAAAATCTTATTTAATTTTTTTATTATATCCTCAATATTTCTTTATTTTGGAAAGTCATTTTATTCCCTCTTTTTTATATATTAGAAATATTTGAAGATAAAATAAATGAAATCAAATGATCCTATTTTCAAAATTCGAGAAAACTCAATTATGAAAATAACGAAATCCCCGACTCTCTCTGTGGGTCCTTGAGTTGCGTAGAATTTCTAGGATCAAACCAAAATGCAATAAAATATGATATGCAATGATGATCTATTTTATAACATTCCAAATTGAAAATTTGGGATGTTACAAACCTACCCCCCTTAAGATGAATCTCGCCCTCGAGATTCGGGTTGGCTAGAGAATAGGTGAGGTTGGTCCTTCAGTAGATCTTCCTCTCACTCCCAGGTGGCTTCATCTTCGGTGTGGTGGCTCCACTGAACTTTGCAAAACTTGATAACCTTGCTGCGGGTGACTCGGCTGGCAAACTTGAGAATCCTCACTGTTTCTCATCATAGGTCAAATCACTATCCAGCTGAATTGCTTCCAGCAGTACTGTATCTCTTAGCGGTATATCATCCATCTCTGCATGGCACTTCTTTAACTGGGAAACGTGGAACACATCATGAACTCCTGACAATCCTTCGGGCAATTCCAACTTGTAAGCAACTTCTTCCATATGCTCCAAAACTTTGTATGGTCCTACAAAATGTGGCGCTAAGTTTCCCTTAACTCCAAAACGCTCAACTCCTCGAAGCAGGGACACTCGAAGATAAACTCTGTCTCCGACTTCGTAAACTGTCTCCTTGCGTTTAGAATTTGCATAGCTCTTCTGCCTGGACTGGGCTAACTTGAGCCTGTCGCGAATCAACTTCACCTTTTGTTCAGACTCTTTAATCAAATCTGGCCCAAACAACTGGTGGTCTCCAACCTCATCCCACAACAACGGTGTCCTGCACCTCCTTCCGTACGAAGCTTCGAAGGGGGCCATCTTCAAACTGGATTGATAACTGTTGTTGTAAGAGAACTCTGCATATGGCAAATTCTTGTCCCAACTAGATCCATAATCTAGCGCACAAGCTCTCAGCATGTCCTCCAGAATCTGATTGACTCTCTCGGTCTGTCCATCTGTCTGCGGATGAAAGGCTGTACTAAACTCTAGCCCGGTACCCGAAGATCCGTGCAACTAATTCCAGAACTTTGAGGTAAACTAGGTTCCTCTATCTGATACAATGCTCCTCAGAACTCCATGCAGACATACGATCCTGGTCATGTATATCTTTGCCAACTTAGCACTTGTGTAAGTGGTCTTAACTGGGATGAAATGAGCTACCTTCGTCGAATGATCGACTACAACCCATATTGAGTCATAGCCAGAACGAGTCTTGGGCAATCCTGTAATAAAATCCATGCCTAGCTTATCCCACTTCCATTCGGGTATCGACAATGGCTGTAGCAATCCTGCTGGCTTCTGATGCTCTGCCTTCACTCTCTAACATACATCACATACTACTACATACTCCGCAATATCCTTCTTCATTCCGGTCCACCAGAAAGCGTCCTTCAAATCTAGATACATCTTGGTATTTCCTGGGTGAATCGAATACGGTGAATCATGGGCCTCTTGCAAAATCAACTTCCTGATCTCCGGGTCATTAGGCACAAAAACGTGGTCTTCAAACCATAAGCTATCATGCTCATCCTCATGAAAACCTTTAGCTTTTCCTTTGCTCATCTTGTCTTTTATATCGGCAATCTCCTTGTCAGTCTTCTGAGCTTCTCTAAACTTATCCATCAAAGTCGACTGAATCCCCAACGCTGCAACATAGCCTTTCGGAACTATCTCCAAACATAGCTCACAA
Source organism: Triticum aestivum (assembly GCF_018294505.1). Taxonomy (NCBI): domain Eukaryota; kingdom Viridiplantae; phylum Streptophyta; class Magnoliopsida; order Poales; family Poaceae; genus Triticum; species Triticum aestivum. The sequence goes on from NC_057801.1 coordinate 72,219,702, forward strand.
AGATCCTCGGCTAACTCCTTTGGTAACTCTCCGGTCAAGAGTGTGTTGACGTGGCTCTTGCGGCTCAACGCATCGGCTACTACGTTAGCCTTTCCAGGGTGATAATGCAATCTCATATCATAATCCTTAATGAGCTCCAACCATCTCCTTTGCCTGAGATTCAACTCCTTTTGTGTGAAGATGTACTTCAAACTCTTATGATCTGTGTACACCTCACAATGGTTTCCGATTAGAAAATGTCTCCATGTCTTCAATGCATGCACTACGGCTGCTAACTCCAAATCATGTGTAGAATAATTTAACTCATGAGGCTTAAGCTGTCGTGAGGCATACGAAACAACTCTTCCCTCTTGCATAAGCACTTCTCCAAGTCCTCGACGTGAAGCATCACAATATACTTCATAATCCTTGCACTGATCTGGCAGAATCAACACCGGTGATGTAACCAAACGTTTCTGCAACTCCCGAAAACTGGCCTCACATTCCACAGTCCATTTGAACTTGATGTTCTTCTTCAACAACTCCGTCATGGGCTTTGCAATCTTCGAGAAATTCTCAATGAACCTCTGGTAGTATCCTGCAAGTCCAAGAAAACTCTGGATCTCTCCAACTGTCGTTGGGGCTTCCCAGTTTTTCACAGTGACAACTTTGGTGGGGTCTACTGCTATTCCTTCTCCAGATATAACATGTCCGAGAAATCCAACTTCCTTCAACCAAAACTCACATTTGCTGAACTTGGCATATAGCTAATGTTCTCTGAGCTTCCTGAGTACCAAGCGCAAATGCTCCTTATGCTCCTCTTCATTCTTTGAGTAGACCAGAATATCATCAATGAACACCACGGCGAACTTTTCCAGAAACTCCATAAACACTTTGTTCATCATGTTCAAGAAATAGGCAGGTGCATTAGTCAGAACAAATTACATAACGGTATACTCATACAACCCGTACCTGGTGGTAAAATCCATCTTATGTATATCCTGCTCTCGAATCTTCAACTGGCGGTATCCTGATCGCAGATCGATCTTGGAAAATACCTTAGCTCCTTGCAATTGGTCAAACAACTCATTGATCATCGGCAGCAGGTACTTGTTCTTGATTGTCACTTCATTCAATCCTTGATAATCAACAACCATCCTCAACGATCCATCCTTCTTCTCCACTAGAAGCACTGGCGATCCCCAAGGTGAAGAACTTGGGCGAATATAGCCTTTATCCAGTAGCTCCATAATCTGCTTCTTAATTTCTTCCAAATCCTGTGCGGGCATCCTGTACGGTCTCTTAGATATCGGCCCTGTGCCTGGCAAAAGCTCAATCAAAAACTCAATGTCTCTATCCGGTGGCATGCCTGGCAACTCTTCTGGAAAAACGTCAGGAAAATCCTTCACCACTGGTACTTCCTCCTGTACAACTCCTGATAAGGAATTACTTGAGTCCACTTTGGTACATGTCAGGATACATACTTGATCCTTCTTCCTTCTGGGGTGGTAAGCAAAATTGACTTACTGGCACACTCAATGTTCCCTCCATACTTCGATAACCAATCCATGCCTAATATCACATCCAGTCCTTGTGACTCCAATACAATTAGGTCTGAGGGAAACACGTAGTTACCAATCCTTAATTGTAACCGATCACACCATAGACTAGCCATATACTCTGCTCTTGGCGAGGTTACGAACATGGGTGACCTAAAGGCTTAGGTTGGCAGTTTATACTCATCCACAAATCCCCTTGATATATATGAATGCGATGCACCAATATCAAAAAGAACGATTGCAGCAAATGACTTAACCAAAAACTTACCTATTACTACATATGGCTGGGCTTCAACCTCCACTACACTAACGTGGTTCACCTGTCCCTTGTTGAAAGGGTTAGGCTTCTTCCGAGAACTTCCACTTCCATTTCCATTCTTTGCTTCAGGACATTCAGTGGCATAATGTCCAGTCTTCTGGCACTTGAAATAGGTTATGTGGCTTAGATCCCTCTTGGCTGGTGTTGATGGGTTGGCACGATTCTGTCCGTTGCTTCCTCCATTCGCATTACCATTCTTGGGGCCACTATGGTTGTGTGAACTCCCTCCTCCATGGGTATGCTGAAAAGCTCCTCCCGAGTTTGGGGTAAAATGAGGCTTCTGCTAAGCTCCAGAATTGTACTTCCCTTGTCCATACTTTCTCTTGCGGTTGTCAATATGCTGCTACTTCTCTTCAATGATGAGAGCTCGATCTACCAACTCATGGTAGTTGTTGAAGGTTTCCACCATCAACTGCATGCTTAGCTCATCATTAAGTCCTTCCAGAAACTTCTCCTGCTTAGCTGCATCCGTAGCAACGTCATCTGGGGCATAACATGCTAATTTACTAAAATCATCCACATACTGGCCAACAGTACGTCCTCCTTGGCGTAAGTTGCGAAACTCACGCTTCTTCATGGCCATAGCTCCTGCTGAAACATGGGCAGTGCGGAAAGCTTGCTGAAACTGATCCCATGTGACTGTGTCGATAGGATAAGTGGCTGTGAAATTCTCCCACCACGATGTTGCGGGTCCATCAAGCTGATGTGCGGAAAAACGCACCTTCTCCGCATCTGTGCATCCTGCAGTGGTTACCTCCCTTCCCATCTTACGGAGCTAATCATCTGCAACTATCGGCTCGGTGCTACTGGAGAACACTGGCGGATTCAGCCTCAAGAAACGGGCTAAGTGGTCAATAGGTGGTGGTGGGTTGTTGTTGTTGTTGTTCCCCTGATTCAGATTCTGAACTAGCATATGCATCAATGCATTCTGCTGCTAGATCAACCGAGTGAGCTCCGGTGGGAAAGCAAATCCATTGTCACGTCTCGGAGGCATCTAAGGGTTTAGAAAGATGGGAATACAGAATAGAATAAGGTCTAGAGGGAAAAACACTACCCATATGCACATGAGACAAAAGCAAACAAAATCACTCCAATCAATTCAAACAAGGGCATACAACGGTCCAACTATCGTTACCAAAGTGCTCGGACTATACTATATACATGGGGGATTACTACTACTATTATGGTGGTCGACTAGAAAAATTGATCTGTCGAAGAGTCCATGATATCTGCTCCAGCTTCATCAACAAAGTCATTATCGCTATCGTCTGGGTCTGAGTCGGTGTCATCGATGATGATGTATTTCTCCGGGAAAGTGCAATCATAGTCTTCTCCTCCAGTCGTGGGAAATCCCATAAACACTTTTAGCTTCTTCTTCAGATCTTCATTCTTCTCCACGAGTGTTGCTATTTCCTCCTCATAACCATCGCATGTAGACTTAAGTTCTTCCTCCAGTTCCGTGACCTTGGTCATAGACTTCTTCAGATCTATCATGCCTGCACAGATCTGGTTCTCCTGGAGGCGAATGTGCTGGTTTAAGTCCTGGATGAAAGCTGCAATTGATCTATCCTTCCTGGTGCTGATCATCTCCCATTGCTCATCTCGGCGCCCACAAATCTGGTAGATAGTATCCTTGAGATCCTTGTGGTAAACTTCTCCAATGCGTCCCATGGTGATGTGGGCTGCCATGCTCTTTCCTAGGCTCCAGGTTGGTGCATCAAAGGAAAACTCTATGGGCTCAGTGACTGGCATGAATGTCCTTCCTGGAACTTGAACTTGAATCCTCCAACGCTCCTCTTGTGGTAAAGTAGCGATGTAGATCCTGGTGAAGCTTGGTACTCCGATGTTCAGGTAATTAGTGACTTCCTTCAAGTGGCGTCCAAAGGATGTATCTTCATCCGGTTGCGTGAACTTGTTCCTTGCATCCTCCATCCTAAAAGAGTAGAAAAGGTGAGGAGTCAGAAATGAGAAGAGAGAGTAGTGATCTAGTGCTTTAGCTTAGTGGCGGTGTTCTACAGTCAGCGTGTGCTCTGATACCATCTTGTAGCGACCAGACCTCAAACAGTCTGATCTCTGTGCATCAGTGTCATCCTTGGATCGGTAATGCTGACACGCACAGTACTTGAAGGATTTATAATAGAGTAGCAATCACACACTTATTACATCGAATGTCTCAAAAGAGAACTTATTACAATAAATATGGCTTAAGGCCATCTACTAACGATAACAGCGGAAGGATTGAAAGATAAGCGAGTCCATCAACTCCAATGGCATCACTTAGCATAAGACCACGACCTAAGGCTCCTTACTCGTTGTCTGAAAAGTCTGGAACATGAACGTTGCAACCCGAAAACGGGTCAGCACATGGAATATGCTGGCAATGTAACACATAGAGAGTAATGAACAGAATAATGCTATCACTACATGCATATATGGCCGGTGGAAAGCTCTATGGTTACTGTTTTGCATAAAGCCAATTTTTCCCTATAACAAAGGAATAAAATTTTATTTAACTATCATGGTGGTTGTTAAACATTGAGAAGGTTCCTCCAACTCAATCCCAATTAAGTAGCATTAGTAACCCAAACTTAAATTAATTAACATGATGAGATTCACATGATAATCCAGGTACTAGATACTCAAAACGTCCATAACCGGGGACACGACTAACCATGATTAGTTTATACACTCTGCAGAGGTTTGCGCACTTTTCCCCGCAAGACTCGATCGCCTCCGTTTGATTTCTCGCACTACATGATGTTTGAGAAACGGATGACCGAGACACAGTCTTTCAGAAGCATTAACTCTCTACTCTGGGTAGACAGTACCACCTACAACCCACTACATTTGCTAGTCTACTTCTTTAAGAGCTCACGCAACTTAATCAACTATGCTAGAGCCCATAGTAGCTTGCGGCTGCACACGGAAGTTTCTAGCATGAATAATGTCATGATCCCTTTGAGTCTGGGTGGCGGTCCATAGGAGAATCACACGGTACACGGGATTTCCAAAAATACAGGCAACACTGGGTTCCCCAGGTGCCTCAATCCACCCAGATGTGAAAAATAAGTTTCCACCTTAAGTAAACCATTAATTAACAATCTCACATCTGTAGGACCTTGAAGTATGTCTAGAGGGGGGGGGGTTATTTGACTACTTGACCAATAAAAACTTAATCTTTTCCCAATTTTAGAGTTTGGCAGATTTTAGCTAATTTTAGAGTCAAGCAATCATCACACTATTCAAGTAAGCATGCAAAGAGTATATAGGCAGCGGAAATTAAAGCATGCAACTTGCAAGAAAGTAAAGGGAAGGGTTTGGAGGATTCAAACGCAATTGGAGACACGGATGTTTTTGGCGTGGTTCCGATAGGTGGTGCTATCGTACATCCACGTTGATGGAGACTTCAACCCACGAAGGGTAACGGCTGCGCGAGTCCACGGAGGGCTCCACCCATGAAGGGTCCACGAAGAAGCAACCTTGTCTATCCCACCATGACCGTCGCCCACGAAGGACTTGCCTCACTAGCGGTAGATCTTCATGAAGTAGGCGATCTCCTTGCCCTTACAAACTCCTTGGTTCAACTCCACAATCTTGTCGGAGGCTCCCAAGTGACACCTAGCCAATCTAGGAGACACCACTCTCCAAGAAGTAACAAATGGTGTGTTGATGATGAACTCCTTGCTCTTGTGCTTCAAATGATAGTCTCCCCAACACTCAACTCTCTCTCATAGGATTTGGATCTGATGGAAAGAGGGTTTGAGTGGAAAGCAACTTGGGGAAGGCTAGAGATCAAGATTCATATGGTAGGAATGGAATATCTTGGCCTCAACACATGAGTAGGTGGTTCTCTCTCAGAAATGGTAAGTTGGAAGTGTAGGTTCGTTCTGATGGCTCTCTCCACGAATGAAGAGGAGGTGGAGGGGTATATATAGCCTCCACACAAAATCTAACCGTTACACACAATTTACCAAACTCGGTGGGACCGATTCAACAGACTCGGTCGGACCGATTTAGTAAACCTAGTGACCGTTAGTGATTTTCGGTGGGACTGACATGCATCTCGGTGAGACCGATTCGGTTAGGGTTAGGGCATAACGTAATCTCGGTAAGACCGATTACACAAACTCGGTGAAACCAATTTTGGTAATAAGCTTTCCAGAGAGTTGGTCAGGTAAACTCGGTGGGACCAACTTGCTCGTTTCGGTGGGACCGAAATGTTATAAGAGGGAAACAGAGAGTTTACATTGCAATCTCGGTGGGACCGATCGCTCACTTCGGTTAGACCGAAACATTACGAAGGGAAATAGAGAGATTACAATCCCATCTCGGTGAGACCGAGATCCCTATCGGTAAGACCGATTTGCTTAGGGTTTCTCGCAATGGCTATGAATTTTGGAATCGGTGGCGCCGGATTGGAAGAATCGGTGTGACCGATTTTGGCTTTGGGTTTAGGTCATTTGTGGATGTGGGAAAGTAGCTGAGGGTTTTGGAGCATCTCACAAAGCACATGAAGCAAGAGGCTCATTAAGCAACACCTCATCCCTCCTTGATAGTATTGGCTTTTCCTATAGACTCAATGTGATCTTGGATCACTAAAATATAAAATGAAGAGTCTTGAGCTTTTGAGCTTGAGCCAATCCTTTGTCCTTAGTATTTTGAGGGATCCACTTTCATCATCCATGCCATGCCATTCATTGAGCTTTCGTGAAATAATAGTCTTGGAATAGCATTAGCTCAATGAGCTATATGTTGTTATGAATTACCAAAACCACCTAGGGATAGTTGCACTTTCAATCTCCCCCTTTTTGGTAATTGATGACAACATATAGATCAAAGCTTCGACAAATGATAATAAGAATGAAAAACATCGTCGCTTTGAGAAGTATGTGATAAGCAAGAGCTCCCCTAAATTTGTGCATAGTTTAAGATTTGCTTTGGACTGCAAATGCACAATGAATTAGGCTCATGGGTTACTCTTCCATGTCACATACATCTTGGTGGAGCGCTCAAAATAATAAACATTGAATACATGCACTCATCACCAAGCAAAGTGAATGATCACATAAGATAGAGAGGATAATATCATCAAACATGCATAAGTGTAGCTTATGATCAAACACATGATCATCAATGTCTCACAAGCATAGTATCTCAACCAATCAAAAGCAAACAAGTTTAAAAAACCACCAAATAAAGCAAGAGAGAAAAAAAGCAACACACTCTCTCTTGAAGCCTATGATCTATACAGTTTTCTCCCCCTTTGGCAATAAGTTACCAAAAAGTTCATAGAAAATGCATAGTGCTAGATCGACTCTCAGGCTTGATCTTCTGGTGGTGGTGTCCTGATAACTCCAATGACGAAGGCTTCAGTTGAAGTAGAGGGTGCTAGAGTGGATGCTGAAGATGGTTGCACTAGAGCTGAAGGGGCAGTAGTTGGTGCTGAAGTTGTTGTTCTAGTGTATGTCACTGGCACTTCAACTGACCTCTGGGCTCTGGGTACTCTGGCAAACACATTTGTTGTAGTCTTGCCCTCCTTCTCCTACATGTCCTCCTATAGTTGCTCTACAACTGACTGAATCTCAGTTACTTTGACATCAAGGTCATGGAATTTGAGTTCCATGATTCTCTCAAGGCTCTCCTGATTCTGAGTGAGGATGGCCAGTCCCTTCTCAATCCTCAGTGTTGATGCTATCAAGTAACCAAGCTGCTCCTGTTTGGTCTTCAGGAAATATTCAGATGCCTCCTCTTGAGTTGGCATCTTGGCAGCCTTCTCCTTCTTTGCCTTCTCCTTCTTCTCCTGAGCTTGAACTGATGTTGGATCATCCTCATTCATAACAACCTCATTATCGTCAAAGTCTGAATAAAGTGGAAAATGTTCCTTATCCAACTGATATTTCCCTGTGCCCATCTTTGAGTTGATCAATTCCTGAATCTGAGGGGCATATCCACAACTCCTCTTCTGATCTGCTACAGTCCTCTTAATGGTTTCAACTATAAGGCTCATGACTTTGAACTTCTGTGGCACATCAAACAGATGCAACATGTTGATTGCATGCCCTCTGATCATGTTATGGTCACCAGACTTGGGGAACAAAGTATACCTCGGAATCCAATTGATAGTAGGCAACCCTGACAACAGAAAATGGACTGATCCAAAAGAGAAAGTCTCTAGGGATTTGTCTGGGATCTCCTTGTACATGTGTGCCATGGTATTGTGTCCCATTTTCTTCTTGGCATATACATCCAGATCATCATTTTCCTTTGGGGCATTTATCAATTTTGCCCATTCTTCAACAGTGGACTGGTACCTTGTACCTTCAGACATCCAAATAATTCTCCCATCTGGGTAAAAATGTGCTGTGGAGTAGAACTGCATGATAAGTTCATCATTCCAGTTTGTGAGCTTTTGCCCAACAAAATCTGCAACTCCACAAGCAACAAAGCTGTCTTGCACTCCAGGATATTGCTCTTCATTGTCCTTCATGTAGGTCTAGTCGACCCACCTCATGTCACAAACTATGGGCTTCTTGTCCAACAGAATTGTCTCATAGAAGTCCTGATGTTCCTTTGTTTGGAACCTGTAGTCAACAACAGTTCTTCTCCTTGAGGCATATGGATCTTCCATCCTCCACAATCTCAGCCCTGAATCCTTCCTGATTCTCATGTCCTCAGCCACAGGATGGGCATCATTGTGGTCTGGTATCTTAGGCTTGAGCTTCCTTAGAACCTGTCCTTCTTCATCTTCCTCCTCAGCAACCTCAGGCATTGGGGCCTTGTTCTTCTTAGCAGCTGGAATATTTCTGGTATTCCTCTTTGGTGAAGACCTGGTCTTGGGGGCAGCTTTGGGTGCTTCCTTGGGCTTGGATGTTGCAGCCCCTGATTTAATAGCATCACCAATAAGCTTTGGTGCCTTTGGTGCTGGTGCAGCAACCTCTTCCTCTTCTTCAGAATCTCTTCTCATAGAGGGCTTTCCAAGGACCTTGGTAGTTATGGTTCTTGCTCTCTTATTTTTCTTGTCCTGAGCACCTTCATCTTTTGATTCAATTGCACACTTCATTGTTTCTCCAGTGGGGACTTTCTGAGATTGCAAAGAAGTGACTTTCTTCTCAGGTGCCTCTTTGGGTTCTGTCTGAGCTGGCACTTGAGTGGACTTTCTGGCCTTTGGCATTGGTTGTCTTCCTGCGGGCCTTTTGATCTTCATGCATGGCTTTGTATCCTTTGCTGAGCCATATTCCTTCTTGAGCACCACTTTCTTGGAAGTAGCCTCATCTTCTTCAGCTTTATAGTCTTCATCCTCTGAGTCTGAAGTTCTCTTCCACCTTTGCCCAGTAGCAGCCTTAGGCAAATTGCTAGGAGTGCTTCTGCTTCCTTTATCTGAAGTGCTTGAGGGACTAGTGCCCTCACTCATATGAATCTGCTCTGCTGACCTGTTCTGGCTGTCACTCTGGTCTGACATGCTGCAAAGGCTGACTGCTGACCCTGTGAAGAGTTTTAGATGAGATAGAGTGGATGAGCATCACAAAATGCCAAGTTTTTTCAAAAGAATGATTCAAAAATTCAGTTTTAGTTTTCCACAAAAAGCATTTCGGATCAACCGATTTTCAAACTCGGTGATACCGAAGCAGTTTTTGGAACCTAAACTAATGAACTCGGTTGGACCGAGTCTCAGTTCGGTGGCACCGAGACTGCTAGGGTTTCACATAATCCTAAAATTGGTCGCACCGATTAGTAATTCTCGGTCAGACCGGGAGTCACTAGTGCAATGACATAAGCCAAATCGGAGAGACCGAGTTTTTCAACTCGGTGGGTCCGAGATGGTTTCGGCGGAAACCTAACCCTAAAAATTTGAATCCAATCTACTCTACGGACTACTTTGGCTGGATAGGATTGTTTCAATCGTGGCAAGAATCAATAATAGTACAATGTGCTAGGAATCAGATATGGATAGCACAAAGATCGAGTCCATACCCTAGTGCGGCGATGAACTCGCTACGGCAGCAACGGTGGGGTTGAATTCCGTTGACGGCGGTGGAGACCAGCGACAGGAGGCGGCTGGCGACGAGGAGACGATCCGGAGACCTCCGATGGCATAGCGAGCTATTGCGCGGGCGAAGGGTTTCGGAGAAATTTCCAAAAAATTGCCCATGACTATATATAGCCCGACCCTGTCGGTGTGACTGAGTGGAACGACTCGGTGGCACCGAGATGCATAACTGTGTTCAGTTACAGCAACTCGGTGTGACCGAAAAGTTTAAATCGGTTGCACTGAGATTGAAAACTCAGATCAACTTAATGATCTCGGTAGGACCAAAATGGAGGAATCGGTTGGACCGAGAATCACAAAGAGGTTTTGGAAGTTTAAGTCTATGACGAATCGGGGACTCCGAGTGCTCCTCACACAGAGTGGTTCGAATCTGACTTGATCAAATTTTGTGATGTAGCATGAATAGAGTTTGAGATGAGAAAAGCATAGATAGCTAAAGAAGGTTCTTAGGCATTCTTGTCCATCCACTTGGCAAAAAGAAAAGAAACCAAAGCAACAAGTGGATGTCCTTGAATGAGTAAAATATGCACCAACATGCTCACACAATAAAATGGCAAATGAAATATGTGGCAAAGCATGCACAACCAATTCTAGCATCTATCAAACAATTGGCGATGACTAGGTCATCTATATATGAGTATATTGACTTAGGAGTCAAATGAGAACATTTGATCATAGGTCATACTCATCGTTTAAGCTCAAGTGGGGTTACCACTTTTACATAATGCGTTGATGTGTTCACATCATTAGAGTTGCTTTGACTCAATTCTTAGAGTTAAGCTCCCCCTAGATGTGAGATCCCCCCTTAGAGGGATGAACTAACCTTGGGTTTTGTCGATGATGACTTCATGTAGGTGTTGAAGATGTGGATGCTCAATGTTGATGTAGATCATTTGGAGCAATCCTTTGGAGTGAGTTGGACTTTCAACTTACCTACATGGGTTAGTCCCACAAGGAACAAACAAGAATATCCATAGACATAGAGTGATGCACACACAAGATGATGTCCATGAAATCATTAGGTTACCTTGTCCCTTGCCTTACCAACATGAGGGTTTGTGACTCCTTGAACTAGTGCAAGATGTGGAAGTTGATTGCACTTGTTCTTGCCATAATGATATGAGTGAAGAATGTTGGCGGAGTCACCCTCAAGAACCCTATAGTTCTTCTTCTTCTTCGGGATCCACATCATCTTGATGGGAATCCTTGGAGTTGTAGTTGTACTTGATGAAGTAGAACTTGACGTAGTCTTGGGAATCCACTTGAACGAGGCTTTAGGTGCTTCTTCAAATGCATCAATCTCTTCTTGAAGCTTGTCCTTGCCTTTGTTCTTGTGGTCTTGTGGTGGAAGATCATCTTGAGCTTGTGTTCCCTTGAAGGAAGTAGGATCATACTTCTCTTGTTGAGGAACAAACTTCGTCTTGGGGTATTGATCTTCTTCCCACTCAACTCCATTGGCATTGAACTTTCGTTCAAAACCAACACCTTGATTCTTCCGGTGCCTTCCTTGCTTGCGTACAATTTCCTCGAATTGCTTACTCCCGGCAAGGCTCTTGTAAACACCTTTCTCTATAATTCCCTTCAATAAGCTATTTTCTTGCTCAAGTGTAACTTGGCTAAGAGAATCATTAGTGGAATCAAGAGAACTACTAGAAGCAACAATATTGGATTTGACATTATTATTGTTACTACTAGAGGAAGTATCTTTCTTGTACTTGTTACTAGACTTGACTTGAGGCATGTAAGTAGATAAGAGTAAACGCTTGGCAATGTAAGAAGAACTTTTCTTGCGGAGATCATCATTGATTGCTTTTAAGAACTCATGCTCTTGCTCAAGATTGAGCTTTTCAAAGCGTAACTTCTCATGAGCCCTTAAAAGTTCTCGATGATCTTCGAAGATAGTTTCATGAGCCAACTTAAGAGTGTTTAGTTCTTTAGTTAGAAGCTCAATTTTCTCCTTATCATTGTCATTCGTTTTGATTAGCATGATTAATTGACGTTTCATCATAGTATTCATCACTAGAGTTGTCAACAAGTAAATCATCATCCACAAGCAAGTCATCTTCATCACTATTGAAATCAACATACTCAGGATGTGTTACCTTTGGACCTTTGGCCATGAAGCATCTTCCAATCCTTCATTTGGTGAATCAAATATGTCGTAGGAGTTGGTTGACACAAGTGCTAGACCGGCAACACCTTCATCTTGAGTATATTCGGAGTCGGAGTGATAGCTTCTCTCGGAGTGATTGTCGGAGTCGGAGCCGGATACCCATTCACCAACATGAGCTTGATGTCTTCGTTTTGTGTAGCTCCTTGATGACTTGTCCTTCCTTTCCGAATCCTTGCTTCTCCGTGAGGGTCTTCGTTCATAACGATCATCTCTACTCCTCCTCTCTCTTGGTGGTGATTCTTCTCTTTTGCTTCTTCTTTTTGGAGAATCTTCTCTTCTTTTGTAGGGTGCCGTACACTCATTGGAGTAGTGTCCGGGTCTCCCACAATTGTAGCAATTGCGCTCTCGACTAGAAGATCTTTTGTCATTGATAAGACCTTGACTTGGAGCTTCTCTCTTTGGTTCTACTCTTGTAGAATTTGTTGAAGTTCTTCACCATTAAGCTCAATTCTTCATTGAAGGTTTGTTTCTCACTTGATGATGTGGGGGCTTCACTTGAGGCTTTGTAAGCACCACTTTACTTGTTGTGAAGTTCCTCCTTATCCTTGAGTGACATCTCATGAGCAACAATTCTTCCAATGACTTCCGTTGGCTTGAGATCTTTGTAGTTTGGCATCATTTGGATCAACGTGCACACGGTATCATACTTTCCATCCAATGCTCTTAGGATCTTCTTGATGATGAATTTGTCGGTCATCTCTTCACTCCCTAAGCCGGCAATCTCATTTGTGATAAGTGCAAGCCTAGAGTACATTTCAGCGACACCTTCACCATCCTTCATTTTGAACTTGTCAAGCTGACTTTGGAGCACATCCAACTTGGATTCCTTGACGGACTCGGTACCTTCATGCATATCAATCAAAGTATCCCAAATTTCCTTTGCATTCTCAAGACGGCTGATTTTGTTGAATTCTTCGGGGCACAATCCGTTGAAGATGATATCACAAGCTTGAGCGTTGTATTGCATCATCTTCAATTCTTCCGAATTAGCTTCACGGTTCGGTTCTCTCCAATCAAAGAATTCACCTTGCAAGCCAATACAAATAATTGCCCAAACGGCGGGGTTATGTCCGAGAATATGCATTTTCATATTATGCTTCCAACTAGCAAAATTAGTACCATCAAAGTAAGGACCTCTACGGTGATAATTTCCCTCGCTAGACGCCATACTCTCCTAGGTTGTGAAACCAAGGCTATGACCACCAAAAGCTATGGAAATCAAAGCAAATGGAGACCAAAGCTCTGATACCACTTGTAGGACCTTGAAGTATGTCTAGAGGGGGGTGATTAGACTACTTGACCAAAAAAACTTAATCTTCTCCCAATTTTAGAGTTTGGCAGATATTAGCTAATTTAGGACAAGTCAAGCAATCATCACACTATTCAAGCAAGCATGCAAAGAGTATATAGGCAGCGGAAATTAAAGCATGCAACTTGCAAGAAAGTAAAGGGAAGGGTTTGGAGGATTCAAACGCAATTGGAGACACGGATGTTTTTGGCGTGGTTCCGATAGGTGGTGCTATCGTACATCCACGTTGATGGAGATTTCAACCCACGAAGGGTAACGGCTGCGCGAGTCCACGGAGGGCTCCACCCACGAAGGGTCCACGAAGAAGCAACCTTGTCTATCCCACCATGGCCGTCGCCCACGAAGGACTTGCCTCACTAGCGGTAGATCTTCACGAAGTAGGCGATCTCCTTGCCCTTACAAACTCCTTGGTTCAACTCCACAATCTTGTCGGAGGCTCCCAAGTGACACCTAGCCAATCTAGGAGACACCACTCTCCAAGAAGTAACAAATGGTGCGTTGATGATGAACTCCTTGCTCTTGTGCTTCAAATGATAGTCTCCCCAACACTCAACTCTCTCTCATAGGATTTGGATCTGGTGGAAAGAGGATTTGAGTGGAAAGCAACTTGGGGAAGGCTAGAGATCAAGATTCATATGGTAGGAATGGAATATCTTGGCCTCAACACATGAGTAGGTGGTTCTCTCTCAGAAATGGTAAGTTGGAAGTGTAGGTTCGTTCTGATGGCTCTCTCCACGAATGAAGAGGAGGTGGAGGGGTATATATAGCCTCCACACAAAATCTAACCGTTACACACAATTTACCAAACTCGGTGGGACCGATTCAACAGACTCGGTCGGACCGATTTAGTAAACCTAGTGACCGTTAGTGATTTTCGGTGGGACTGACATGCATCTCGGTGAGACCGATTCGGTTAGGGTTAGGGCATAACGTAATCTCGGTAAGACTGATTACACAAACTCGGTGAGACCGATTTTGGTAATAAGCTTTCCAGAGAGTTGGTCAGGTAAACTCGGTGGGACCGATTTGCTCTTTTCGGTGAGACCGAAATGTTACAAAAGGGAAACAGAGAGTTTACATTGCAATCTCGGTGGGACCGATCGCTCACTTCGGTTAGACCGAAACGTTACGAAGGGAAACAGAGAGATTACAATCCCATCTCGGTGAGACTGAGATCCCTATCGGTAAGACCGATTTGCTTAGGGTTTGTGGCAGTGGCTATGACTTTTGGAATCGGTGGCGCCGGATTGGAAGAATCGGTGTGACCGATTTTGGCTTTGGGTTTAGGTCATTTGTGGATGTGGGAAAGTAGCTGAGGGTTTTGGAGCATATCACAAAGCACATGAAGCAAGAGGCTCATTAAGCAACACCTCATCCCTCCTTGATAGTATTGGCTTTTCCTATAGACTCAATGTGATCTTGGATCACTAAAATATAAAATGAAGAGTCTTGAGCTTTTGAGCTTGATCCAATCCTTTGTCCTTAGTATTTTGAGGGATCCACTTTCATCATCCATGCCATGCCATTCATTGAGCTTTCCTGAAATAATAGTCTTGGAATAGCATTAGCTCAATGAGCTATATGTTGTTATGAATTACCAAAACCACCTAGGGATAGTTGCACTTTCAACATCTGTAATGGTTACATTCACCCAATCCACGTCTACTAGCATAACATAGCAATATAAGCAAACATCAAAGTAACTCCCAAAGGTTTGATAAATAAAACAGGTAATAGGTACTACCTCATCTACTTCCCAATACCCACATATTAAATCTGATCCTAATCATGCAATTGCTTGGGGGTTGATCTAATGCAATAAAACTGGGTAGTAAAGAGGTATGATCAAAGTGTTACTTGCCTCGCTGATGATCCGTGAAACCTAGAGACTCGTAGTAGCAAGCTGCGCACTCCGGGTACTCTATCGCAAACAAACAAGCATAAAATAAGCACTCATCTAATGCACAGGTAAAACTCAAATAAGAGATCTAACCAGAAAGTTAAACTTAAGAACTCCGGTTTGCAAAAAAAAATCAAATCAAACGAAGCAACGAAAGTCAAACGGCGAAAGAAACAAGCTTCATTTACTAATTTGGACCTAAGTCAAATTTTACAGTAGCAAAAACTTGTTTGAGTTGGTTAAACAAAAAGAGGATTTAGAAATGAAACTCTAGGCGCTTGAATCGCCTGATTCAGATAAACGAGCGAAAAGTTAGACTAGAACGAAAATTGGATCAGAAATCGCGATCTGAAATAATCGCGGAAAATCCGAGAAAAAGAAAAACGGACGAACAGGCTAACGAACGAACGTTTGCTGTCTGCGGCTAAACGGTGAAAACCGTCCGTTAAAATGAACGTATGGACGAACGTCCGCTGAATAACTAACCCGAAAAAATAAAATAAAACCGATCTAATAAAAAAACGCATCTCGGTTTTTGAATAAAAACCGAACGGTTTTTGAGATAAAACCGACGGCTACCTCGGGACGCGTGACGGTGGTGGCGACGGGCAACTCCGGCGAGGCGGCGTTCGGCGGGGTCGGCGGGGTCGGCGTCCGGCGGCGGCGAGACGACGCGGCGGCGGCGCGGGGTCTGCGGCGGCAGCGGTGGCGGCGGCAATGCGGGTTAGGGTTAGGGTTTCGGTGGCGGCAGTGGGTGGGCTCGCGGTGGGCTGCGGGGGTCGGGGGCGCAGCTTATAAGGCCCGGGGCGGCGGGAGTCCGGGTCGCCCACGACCCGTTAAGTCGGTTAGCTTTTTTTTAAAAATAATTCGAACGCGCAGAAAAACAAATAAAAGAAATACTAAATGGACACAAAAAATCCCGAAATAAATTTTCCCCATCCTCTAAAAATAAGCCGGACAAGATGAACATTTATTTAGGGCCTAAATGCAATTTTAAAAAACACACATTTTTCCTAAATTCAAATAAAATAGCGATAAACTCTGAAATAAAATCTTATTTGATTTTTTTATTAAATACTCAATATTTTTTATTTTGGGAAAGTCATTTTATTCCCTCTCTCTTATTTTTATATTAGAGATATTTGAAGATAAAATAAATAAAATCAAATGATCCTATTTTCAAAATTTGAGAAAACTCAATTATGAAAATAACGAAATCCCCAACTCTCTTCGTGGGTCCTTGAGTTCCGTATAATTTCTAGGATCAAACCAAAATGCAATAAAATATGATATGCAATGATGATCTAATGTATAACATTCCAAATTGAAAATTTGGGATGTTACATCCATCCATGACAACGTATATACATACATAGGAAACATAGTTTCATCCATACATCTTACACTACTATGACAATGTTCATCCAACACTACTATCACAATGTTCATCCAACACATGCATCCATATAACAAGTTCCACATTATTCTTCGATAAAAACAAAAAGCAGAACAGAGAAACAAGCACTCCATCCATGCAAGCTTCCATATAGTGTATTAAATCTACAAAATGGGAAACAAGAAAGTTAGAAGAAGAAGAGGAAGAAAACTAGAAGAAGAATAAGAAGAAGAAGAAGAAGAAGAAGAAGAAGGATAAGAAGGAGAAGAAGACTAGAAGAAGGAGAAGAAGACTGGAAGAAGAAGAAGAAGTAGAACTTATTTTCTTCTTCTTTTCTTCCTATTCCTTCTTTTCTTCCTCTTCCTTGATTTTCTTCATCTTATTATGTCATTTGTGGACTAAATAGGCTAAATTATGTCATAAATGGATTAAATAGGCTAAATAAGAAGAAAAGTGCCATTTTTGAGCTAACATAGCAAATTATGCCATGTTTGACCTAACTAAGCTTATTGTGTCATTTTAGAGGACAACAAGCTAAGTATATGACATTTATGAGGTTAGCAAGGTTATGATGCCATTTACGAATAAAAACAAGTAAGAGGAGGAAAAGAAGAAAAAGAAGAAGAAGAAGAAGATGAAGAAGAAGAAGAATAAGAAGAAGAAGAATAAGAAGAAGAAGAAAAGAACAAGAAGAAGAACTTCTTCTTCTTCTTCTTCTTTTCTTCCTATTCCTTCTTTCCTTCCTCTTCCTTGATTTTCTTCATCTTATTATGTCATTTGTGGACTAAATAGGCTAAATTATGTCATAAATGGACTAAACAGGCTAAATAAGAAGAAAAATACCGTCATCATGGAGGTGTATGAATGGTCGGGGCTGCACCTTTGGCAGGCGGAGGTGAAAGACCGGTCGGGGTTCCGGCATTGGCAGACGGGAAGGATTGGTGGATGCTTGTCGGGAGCCATGCTGAACCAAAAATTATTTCCAAGAATGTCTCATTAGCATGATGCAAACTAAAATGTGAATAGTACTAACTAAGGACAATTCAAATCAAACTCACCGTGCCCGCCGGAGCAATCTGGGGCATCGGCGGAGGGGCCTGACCGTTTTCTCGCACATGGTCTGCAGATTTGGTTCTCACGAGTCAGTCATATTAGTTAGTAATGCGAACATTACGTGCATGATTGGGCTAATATGCACAAGAAACGTACCACGATGAGCTCGTATAGGGCCCAGTGAGACGCTTCGTTCTGGTTCCTCTCCTCCTCCAACAGCTTAGCTGTCTTCTCCTCCCTCTCCCTCTCCCTCTCCGCCACCTCCCTTTTTGCCTCCTCCAAAAGCTCTTGGGTCTTCAATCTATCTTTCTGAACCGCTGCCTGCAACACAACACTCCTCATTAGCATTGTAATCATCGACAGATGCACACACAATGTAATGGAAGAAAGGTCAGAGAGTCCGTATAACTAACCGCCATGGCGAGCTCCGCGGGCCGTGCATGAGGCGTTATCTCAGGATCAGAGCTACTCACGTGCTTCTTGATCTGTGGGAGAGTCTTAGGACAACGTATTAGTCCATCACCAATGGCTTGAGAGCCATGGGACCTCCCGCCACTAGATATCATCACCAGCTCTGTATCAAAAGGATGCTGGCTCGGGTTAAAGTCCTCCCCTTTCCTCGTCTTCCCCCCGTCTCTGTACTTCACAAGCTTGTGGTGGAAGGAGATGTTGGTGAAGTTCTCTGGATGATCTAGGTCAGACTCCGTGAATGCCTTGGCCTTCTTGTACGGGGCCATATGGGCCATGCCATAGAGGTCGAACAGAGTAGGCACATGCTTCTTGTGGTAGTGCGCCTGAGAGAGAGGAACAAAATATTAGTTAATTAGGGCGCAAGCTAGCATTAAGAATGATCTTACTAGGTCATTTTGGAGCTAAGAAAGGTTATTATGTCATTTTCGAGGAAAATAAGCAAAGTTTAGGTCATTTTGGAGCTAAGAAAGATTATTATGCCATTTTTGACCAAAGTGTGCTAATTATGTCATTATTGAGCTATCTAAGGTAGTTATGCTATTTTTAACTAACTAAAGCATATTAAGTCATTTTATAGAGCTATCTAAAGGTTATTATGTCATTTTAGAGCTAAATATGTCATAAATGAACTATCCAAGGTAGTTATCATGTCATTTTAACTAACTAAGCATATTAAGTTATTTTGGAAAGGATAAATGCTACCATGAAGAATGAAATTGCATGAATCATGTGGCAAACCACATACCTAGTTATCCCCGTACTCAAACAGGTTGGACCTCCCTTGATGGTGTGGCACATCTTCCATTTGGTCACGCTTATCCTTGGCCCTTTGGTGTTCGAGCCGCCATTTGGGAGAGCACCAAGCATCCACCAACGCCTCCCAACAGTCCATCTTATCGACACACCATCTCGGGGCACCTAAGTGAGTCAAGAGAAATTTCAGTGCTATGAATCAAATCATGAAAACTAAGTTCAAGGCCTTAAGAATAGGTATAATTACCGACAAGTACTTCTCCCTACTCAGAAACTTGCTGCAACACTTCTTCTTGGCCCTCCTAATACCCTGCGAGGCGTAGTAGTCTCGAACGGCCTGCACCGGAGCCTTGTGCCGTATGTTCTGAAGTTGGTGGTTGCACTCGGCTTCTACAACCATAGCCGCGGCCTCCTGTTCTCCCTCTGGAACCCTGTAGAAGGTCTGCAATCAAAGAAGACAACAATGATTACTACAAACACTAGGTAGGTAGTGTTCATTTTTAATTCTCTAAAGGAGAAATTACCCAAAACCGATGGAACACAATGTCGGCCACCGTATCGCACAAGACACCGGCGAACATCTCCCCTGGAGGGGCCGGGGAAACAGAGTACAACTCCCAGCTCAGTGCTAGCTGTGGAACCTGACCCTCACTGGGCATCGTGACCCACCCAGGGAAGTGCTGCCGGCAAAGCGTGCCAAGGACCTGGTTGGGCCTGCGGACACCAGGGTCCCGGGGGTATACCCAGCCCCTGCAGTATGACAAGGCCAACACATTAGATATTAATTTGAAGGAACATGAAGGCAAAAGGCTAAAAAATTGTAAATGCACTTACTTCAACCCTTTAGGCGCAATCAACCACCTCTGGTCGGGGGTCGTCGGCACGGGCAGGAGCTTTGTACCGCCACACTTGTAGACCTTCTTGCCCTTCCCAACCATCTCGTCCTTGCTATAGTTATCATCTAAAAAGGTGTCCTCGCTACCATCCTCCAGGCCACTAGCCTCCGGAGTCTCTTGGGAAGAATACGGCGGGACCGGAGTCTCGTGGGAAGAATACGGCGGGACCGGAGTCTCGTGGGAAGAAGACGGTGGGACCGGAGACTTATGGGATGAATACCCCGTGACCGAAGTCTTCTGGGACGAAGACCCCGTGACCGGAGTCTTCTGGGACGAAGACTCTAGGACCGGACTCATGTGGGCCGAAGGATCAGCGACCCAAGTCTAGTTGGGCGAAGGATCATCGACCGGAGACTCATGGACCGAAGTTCGAGATGGGTCCACGTTAGACGGAGCAGTCCTATGGTCGGGTGAATCAGCTGAGGGTGGCGGCGAGGAAGGCATAGCAGCCTTCCTACCTCTCTCGGGGCCACGTCCACCGCTACCAACCTGCTTCGTCCTCCCCCAACCTCTCCCAGCCGAAGTAGAAGCGCCCGCCGCAGTTGTCTGCGTACTACTCCCTCCGTTTGGAATTACTTGTCGTGGAAATGGATGTATCTAGACGTATTTTAGTTCTATATACATCCATTTCCGAGACAAGTAATTCCGAACGGAGGGAGTATCTAGCAGCGCTCTCCGGAGGGGCTGGGGTGCAATAATGGAACCACCCTCACAGTAGCGCTCGTAGGAGGCTCGGGGCGCTCTGGACCCTCGCCCACCATCTTGTCAACACCTGCAATGACAAAAAGTAAACGGAGTTAGTACAACATAAAAAAAATTGGATACTGATACGTCTCCAACGTATCTATAATTTTTTATTGTTTCATGCTGTTATATTACCCGTTTTGGATGTTTATGGGCTTTACTATACACTTTTATATCATTTTTGGGACTAACCTACTAACCGGAGGCCCAGCCCGAATTGCTATTTTTATGCCTATTTCAGTGTTTCGAAGAAAAGGAATATCAAACAGAGTCCAAACGGGATGAAACCTTCGAGAGCGATCTTTTTGGAACAAATGCAAACCTGGAGACTTGGAGTGGATGTCAAGCAACAAATGAGGCGGCCACGAGGGTGCTCGGCGCGCCCCCTTGGGGTGGGCGCGCCCCCCACTCTCGTGGGCCCCTCGAGCGTCCACCGACCTACTTCTTCCTCCTATATATACTCCCGTACTCTGAAAACATCAGAGGCGACCACGAAAACCTAATTCCACCGCCGCAACCTTATGTATCCGCGTGATGAAGTCATATACCTAGGGTAGGGTCATGGACCTGTCCAAGATACCCTCCCCAAGGACATCTTTAACAGAAGCTGCCCTCTAGTCGATCTGGAAGGATTCCACTCGACGGACTCAAGACACTCGACCATGAAGACTCACTCGACCACCAGGAGATCTAGAGCCACTCTGTATCCAAAACAGTCTGTAATTAAGTAGTCTTTATGGTCATCAAGACACTTTATGTAAGGCGTTACCAGTAACGCCAGGCCTTAATGTACTTTAAACCCTCCGCTACGTGGGCTGGCTGGGGTCTTGGCATCCTCTATATAAGCCACCCCCCTCCACTGGCAGAAGGGTTCGCACCCCTGTAACTCATACGCATATAATCCAGTCGACCGCCTCCAGGCTCCGAGACGTAGGGCTGTTACTTCCTCTGAGATGGGCCTGAACTCGTAAACCTCTTGCGTATACAACTACTCCATAGCTAGGATCTTGCCCATCCATTCCTACCCCCCTATTCTACTGTCAGACTTAGGACCACGACAGTTGGCGCCCACCGTGGGGCAGGTGTCTTAGCGACTTATTGGAGACGTTGCAATTGTTCCGATCGCCTTCACCATGGTTTCTGGCGGAGTTTTGGCCGAGGGCCGAGAGATCCGTCTCGGCGCGCTCACATTTATCGCCGACGACTCTGCTTGGCTCCAGGAGGCTCCACTCGACATCGACGCACTCCCAGTTCGTGGGGCGACACACTTTCGCGCAAGTGTCTGCGGCGTCCTGCTGCGGCAACCGTCGGCCCCGTATCGGTCGACCCCTGCGTCGTCCTCCCTCCCTGTCTCCCGCCAGCGTAAGTGCTCTGGTTGGTCGAGGTGTCAGCGGTGGCTGAGACACGCAGTGGCTCGCCAAATGGCCACCACCCAAGTCGCGGCGATTGAGTCCGACGAATCTCTCTACAGCCTGTTCGATCTATCGATTGGCTCCGTAGACACTGCATCCGAGTGCGACAGAAGTGATCCAGCGGCGGAGGTCCTGATGGTCAACGGGCCTCGTAGTCCTCCCGGCTTCCCCCGCACCGACGGAGGGGACGGCGGAGGCGACCCAGCTCGGGTCCACAAGGAGTATCAACCCGAGCCACTCACTTCGTTGCAAAGAGAAGATCTTCGCCGCCGGAACATGGATGCTCTGCATACTCCTATCGTAGGAGAAACCCCCGAGGCTCGCGCCTTGGAGGACGCGCATTTGGCCAACTTGGCTGAACGCACTCGACTGGAGAACCTCCAGCAAGCGCTCAACGAGCGCGCACGGTGTCACGTCCCTAGCTTCTGATGCTGCCTAGTGTTGCATTTTGTTTGCATCATGTTTAATTTTCATTGAAACTTGAAATGGGGATGTCCAAACCCTAGTACCAAATGGAATTCAAATAGGTTCAACCTAAAAATAATTTCAGTGAATCCAAATGGCTTTCAAAAATGTTCATCATTTCTGGGAAATGCTAGAAGTAATAACCAGAGGTGTTGCACAATTTTTTCATGGCATATTTGGGCTCTGAATTAAATCTTATAGTATTTGCATTTGGGCAATTAAATGCTATATAATATTTTAAATGTCCAAATAATTCTGAACTTAAGTGGGGGGCTGTTGGAAATATTACAAACAGATCCCACAATTATTTTCAGGGTTTTTGAAAATGCCTTAGCATTTTAATTAAGTTAAAACAAATGTCATAAATAGAAAACAGTAACTAAAATAGAAAACAGAGAGAGAGAGGAAACTACCTGGCCACTTACCTGGCGCAGCCCACTTGGCAGCCCACTGGCCGGCCCAGCACTGTGCTGGCCCGTGCCAGCCACCTGCTTCCTCTCGCCAGGCAGGCAGAGAGGAGCGCGCCCGCGCACGCCGAGCTCGCCACGCAGTTCCCTGGCCGCCTGCCTCGCCTGGACAGCGTGGCGACGCCTCGAAGCCACTCCTCGGCACTGCCCCGACCCCTCCGACACCCCATTCTCCCCCTGGCTCTCTCCCTCGTCCTCTCCCGTTATGCCCGAGCGCAGCCGTCGCCGCCGCTTGCCGCTGCCGCGACCACCGCCGTCCCCTCGTCCCATGACCATGCCCAGCAGCTCCGAAATCGAGCACCCCATCCCCACGCCGAAGGAAACAACCCGGAGGGCTCTGCTTCGTCGCCATCGACCCGTCTTCAACCTCGGGACACCGGAGATCGTCATCGCCGTTCCGTTGCCTCTGAGCCGTCCCCGAGCGCGCTGAGCCTCCCTACGACATCACCGTGAGCCCCTGAGTTTTTCCCCTCACCTCCCCCTCTCGCTAGCTTCCTCTAGCCACCGCCCCACGAGCTCCCGAGGCCGCCGTCCGCCATGGCCGACCTCCTTCTCACCGCTGAGCTTACCACGCCCAGCTGTGCTATCCACCGTGCTCCCTGGGCCCCCTAGATGCGGCCTAGCTACCTGGTTCCCTCGAGGGCGAGCCATAGCCCTGCGCCCGTGCACCACCGAGCTCCGGCCACCACACTTGTCGCCATTGCCGTCGCTACGGGCCGCCATAGCCACTGCTGCTTGCACTGCTCGATGCGGACGAGCACGGGCAACGCGTAGATGCCCTCCGCCACGCTTTTGGTGGCCGGAGGAGCGATCCCGAAGCCCTCCGCCGTGCCTGTTGCCGCCGGCGTTGAGCCGCCGGCCTGTTTGGGCCATTTGACCGGGGTTTGACCTCCCCCTGTGTCACTGACATGCGGGACCAGCCCGCCTAATTAATCTAGGTTAGTTTAAGTTAAAACGCTAACTAACCCAGTTAGTTAGGTTAGTCACTGACACGGAGGACCCACTGGTCAGTTTGACCTGGGCTGCCCGTTGACTCGCTTACGTCATGCTGACGTAGTGCTGACGCAGTAAATTCTTTTCTGGATTTATTTTTATATAGGAAATTCCAGAAAATGCCTAAAACTTCTAAAAATCATAGAAAATTAACCGTAGCTCCAAATTAAATAAATTATATATGAAAAATTATCAGAAAAATTCAAGGAATCCATCTGTACCATTTTAATGCATGTTAGAACAACTTATAGCTGCTGTTTAGCACAAATCAATTACATGGCATTTGAATAATCACATATGGAGTTTGAATTTGAATCTTGGATTCAAACCAACTTAATTTAATCTGGTTTTAGTTGCATTAGCCCAAAACACATTCATTTTGCCATGTCATGATCATGCATCATATTGTGCATTGCACTGATCGTGTTTTTCTGTATTTGCCGGTAATTGTCCCCTCTCGATAGACGTGTACCGATGATGTGATCGTTGACACTGATGAAGACTCAATGTTATCTTCAGAAGTGCCAGGCAAGCAAAACCCCCTTGTTCATTCCGATACAATCCCACTCTCTCGCTCCTGCTCTCTTTTACTGCATTAGGACAACATCGATTCATCTGTTACTTGCTGCGGTAGCTGAACCCCTTTATCCTTTGCATGACCTGTCATTCCACAGTAAATAGATGAAACCCACTAGCATGAGTAGGAGTTGTTTGAGCCCTGATGTGCCTACTCATTCATGTTTGTTTGTCATGCCTGCTATTGCTTAGAGTTGAGTCGGGTCTGATTCATCGGGGATGAATCAGAGGCGTGTGAACCTGTCCTACTGTGTGTGAGCTAAGTGTGTGAACACGATTTGGTAAAGGTAGCGGTGAGAGGCCATGTAGGAGTACATGGTGGGTTGTCTCATTGCAGCCGTCCTCAGGAACTGAGTTCTGTGTTTGTGATCCATGATTCAGCTACTACCACGCATTGGGCCCGAAACCAATGGACCCTCTCGGCTTCTTGATCACCCTTGTCCTCTGTCCAGGAGTTGCAAGTAGTTTCTGGTGTTTGTAGTATGCTGGAGGCCGTGGGCAGCGCTGACCGTAGGGGTGGGCTGTGATGCGATAGGCATGTGGCACGGTGTACCGGGCGCCCGTTTGGTGTCTCGGGAACCCTGTTCACATCGTTTGGGGCTGTGAGCGAAACTCCGGCCGGATCTCCTCATGGATGGAACCCGAATAGGCGATAAACCTGGACTAGAGACTTAGGTGATTAGGTAGGTCGTGGCCTACACCCACGTTGGGCTTCCGCTTGAAGGTTGCCGAGTACATGTCGTGTAAACGGCGGTAAGTGGTGAGAGCGTGTGTGAAGAAGTACACCCCTGCAGGGTTAACCTAATCTATTCGAATAGCCGTGTCCGCGGAAAAGGACTTCTGGTTTGCTTATATCAGTTCATAGACAAGTGAAAGTGGATACTCTAAAATACGCAAGATAAGCGTGAGTGCTATGGATGGCGTTCTCGTAGGGAGACGGGAGCGGACCCATAGTGGTGTATTGATATGGTGAATATGTGGACTCGTGTGCGCCACCTCAAAAGAGTTACTTGCAGTCGTAGTTCAGGATAGCCACCGAGTCAAAGCTGGCTTGCTGCAGTTAAACCCCACCACCCCTTTGTTGATAATGATGCATATGTAGTTAGATCTGATGTAAGTCTTGCTGGGTACATTTGTACTCACGTTTGCCTATTTTATGTTTTTGTAGAGAGACTTCAGTCTCACTAGTATTTCCGCGTGGTCTTCGACGTTTAGCTTGTTACCTCAGCCACGATCTTGTGCCTCGGCAGGATTTGGTAGATAGTCAGGCTTCTCAGCCTTTTTCATTTATAGATGTCTATACTCAGACATGATAGCTTCCGCTTGTGCTTGATTTGTATGCTCTGAATGTTGGGTCATGAGACCCATGTTTGTAATATCTCGCTCCTCGGAGCCTATTGAATAGAATACTTGATTTGTAGAGTCATGTTGTGATGCCATGTTGTATTTGCACATATCGAGCATATTGTGTGTATGTTATTGAAATGCTTGGTATGTGTGGGATCTGACCATCTAGTTGTTTATCTTTAGTAGCCTCTCTTACCGGGAAATGTCTCCTAGTGTTTCCACTGAGCCATGGTAGCTTGCTACTGCTCCGGAACACTTAGGCTGGCCGGCATGTGTCCTTCTTCGTTCCTGTGTCTGTCCCTTCGGGGAAATGTCACGCGATGAATACCGGAGTCCTGTTAGCCCGCTACAGCCCGGTTCACCGGAGTCCTGCTAGCCCAGTGCTACAGCCTGGATTCACTCGCTGATGACTGACACGTTCGATGCTGGGTCATGGATGCCTGTCCCTGTAAGTCTGTGCCACTTTGGGTTTACGACTAGTAATGTCAGCCCGGGCTCCTTATCATATGGATGCTAGCGACACTATCATATACGTGAGCCAAAAGGCGCAAACGGTCCCGGGCAAAGGTAAGGCGACACCCGTGGGGATACCGTGCGTGAGGCCGCAAAGTGATATGAGGTGCTACAGGCTAGATCGATGTGACATCGAGTCGGGGTCCTGACAGCGTTGGTATCAGAGCTTGACTGCCTGTAGGATTACTAAGCCAAACTGGTCGAAGTTGAGTCTAGAAATTCTTTAGTTATATAAGGGAATTGATTGTGGGATGGAACGTAAGGCTCTTTTTACTCCTTATACCTCATGGCCTTCTGATCTGAGTCATCATCTTCTCTTCTACGGGGATTAAGAACTAGGCTTTCTCTTCTTTCTATCAGGATCACGTGTTACTAATCCGTAGACTTATAAGATTGTTGGATTTAAGCTTGAGTTCAGTTTCTACTACTTCCGTATGTTAATTGTTGATCTCGAAACCTTGATATCGTGCTTCTGAGTGGTTATGCCACCATTTTGTGAATGTCTCAAATCTTTTCTGAGCATTTACAGCCGTTATGCTGTCCGAGTCATCCCAGGTTTCTAAATAGTTTGAAGCAATTTGCAAAATCTTTTCCCTCTGGTTTCGATGTTCCTTTATGCCAGCTCAATCACACTAATTGTTGAGTTGAGGTAATTTATTGCCCTGACATATATGTTGGAGCTATTATTATGACCCTAGGTGTCTTAGGGGATCACCTAGTAATTTAGCCATGATTGGTGTCCCAGTGTGATGATTCTGACCTTTATCCTCGAAAGCATTCCGTGATGCTACTTAGTAGTAGGTATTCTACTCCTTGGGCTTTGAACCCGAGATTCACTCTACCTACTTCATGTTGATAGTAATTGCTAGTGCCTTTAGGATATTAGTAACCTTTGCGATAGTCCTTGAAGTCCGTGGTATCTTCTTCTTCCAAATACCATGAACTACTTATGGCAGATGTTTATTGGATCAAAAAAAATCACAATTAGAGTACTCTTGAGGAGTTCTCCATTCATAAATCGTGACTCTGCCAGTTCTACCTTTCTGCATGGGTTATCCGGAAGAAATATGTTGAACTTGGTTCGACATACTAATCTATGCATCCACAACTCAGAAAGTTATATGTTCCTTTGAGTTGTTCTCTTTAGTTGCATTCTGACCCTCGTCTATCAATTGATAGTCAAGAGTATGCGTGCGTTCGTTCATCGATGCCTATGACTCTTGTGGTCTGTCAAGCCATTCTATTCCGGAATGACTAGGAGAAACAAACTCCAGTACCTCTTCCATATCTAGGATTGGGTCAAAGTAGTTGTATTCCGCAGATCAAATGCCAATCCAGCTTTTGGTTTTGCTCTACCTTGGAGTATTACATATTTTATATCGAGATTGTTATAGGAATTGCACACCATCCTATGAACTCTTGACACAGTGATACTTCTTGCCATCACTGTTCATTCCTCGGCCCTCGTGTTGATGCAACCGGAATACCAACAAATGAATTGTGATGTGTGAAATCAATACTGCTAGCAACTCTGTTGCTTGGTAGTTAAAGGATAATAATTTCATTCTTAGTATGTTGGTTTTCGAATCATCCTTCTAAGACTGATCGTGCTACCTAGTCCTTATTTCGGTGCACCCTTCGATTGATGAGTTAGGATCTTGTCAAGTCCTCACTCATTTGATCATATCGTCTTGCCCTCAAAAGCAAGATTGTTCTCGAGCTTAGTAACATACCGGTGGTTCGTGACTTTCCAAATATCTTCTTGGAGGTGTTACCGGGTTGTCACCTGACCGCTATGTTGAGTTCGTGATCAAGTTGGTTTCTTGTGAACCACCTTCTCTCCAAGAATCGGTGTTAGATATCCCTGAGCTAGTTGGTTAAGCTAAACGACAACTTGGAGGGTTGGAAGATAAAAGCTTGTCTGACTTAGTTCGTTCCAAAGGGATATTCTTGTGTAGTGTGTGTTGAAGAAAGATGATATCTTCATCGATTGGTCCTTGTGATCAGTTGCTGGACCTATTGTCTTATCAATCCTTTGATTTGAGTGTGGGCCATCGTCAAATCAACTCAGTACCAACGATGCTCGTAATGTTGTCTTATTCGTGGTTGATCCCTCGAGCATACGCCATTATATCTTTTGGGTCTGACGAATGCTATCACCGTGTTCACATGATGGTGGAAGTCCAGTGATATGGAAATTCCGATGAGTTGTTGTTGAGCCCATTGACAACATCCTTAACTTCTCCATGATGTTGTTGAACATTAAGTTAGTGTTGGAAACTTTTGAAAGCATTTTCTTCATGCTAGCTCATGAAGTATATATTTGGATGAAAGAAGTGACTTCCTTTGATTCACGTGCATTTGATGTAAGTTGCCGCCGTGAATTTGTGGAAGATTGTTTTGTTTCCCTGGAATCATTCCAAATTAGTCATGCACACGTGCGAAGTATTCTGTGGTCTGGAGACTTGCAACCTTCATTCCATATATGTCCCGAGCACACCAAGCCACTGATTGATTTGTTCAAGGGGAAGAAGTTCCTTCATAAGAGCTAATCATATGACTTATGCAAGGACTTCGTTATCCATGGTGATAGTTCCCAACCAGAACTCGGTAGTGTTTTATTGTAAGACTACCACGTGGTCATGCTTGTCCGGGACAACGTGTTCACATGTTTGTAGCAGAACCAGCTCATGTTTTGGAGCTTACTATCGTAGTTCATTTCCCGAGAATCTCGCAACGTCATCTCGTCGATTTGTGTTGCAAACTTTCATTTTTCTTTCTAGACTTGATGAGTCTGGGATATCCTGACACCAACCAGATCTAAATCTCAGGCAGATATGATGGTTGGAACATTCTCCAAGAACTATAATATTGGTCCCTCGATAACCGGTAAAGTGGATGTCGTGGCCAACACACCCAGCCGGAAGACCTGTTATTATAATATCTTGATTGAGGAAGTTGGCCACCTCCCCATAGGGATTTCATAGGATTACTCCCCAGTTGCCCCTATGGATTTCTGTGTTCCGAAGTCCGACCTTTTTACTTGATGTTCTAGATATCAAACCATATCTATGAATGGGTTACACTAGCACATCAAGGAGAACATTAGAAGCGGAGTGCTAAATGTCTCTCGGTCGATCATCCAGATTTTATTTCCTTGGCCTCGCTAAGATGAAATCTGAGAAGTGTTATCTTCCTTTGCATCTGCATCATCCATCACTATTCATCATGGTAGTAAGTTGTGTTGCCAGGATCCTTGACACGGATATCGGTAAAACCTTGATGAATGTGGAAATGCTCAAGTTCTCGAGAGCACGCACAAGCGCTACGTGTTATCATCGGCACTAACTGGGTTTGCTCTCAGTTTCCTCGGCAATGCTATGATCTTTTCAAACGGTGAATTCACTCTCTGTTGTTGGGTTCTTCCCCAGTTACCAGAATCATTCCCAGCATTTGCATTTTGTTCCTAGCTTGCACCGCCAATGTGCCATTCTACCATGGGTCTCTTCCATTTCCGATGATAAGCAAATTCATCCATTACGTTGCCTTCAACAAGGTAATCCACATCATCCAAGTCCGAGTATGCCATTCTACCGACCCCCTCCAAACGATCGCTCGAGAATTGCCTTAGGCTGGTTTAAAGAGTTTCAATGATCTCTGAATCAAAAGTAATTCTTTTTGCCACTTAAGGGGATATCTCTACGAGTCACCTTCCCTAAGGTGTATCGTTATGGTATCATGGCAACTCAACTCCTCGCTACGTTGACAATCGTTTACCACCTTCTTAGGTATGAAATTGTTGTCTACCTAGTGAACCTTCGTCATCCGTTTCTTCCACCCCTATTGATGTTTATCTCGTGTCTCAACCCGAAAGATGGTTCTATGTCTCATTCCGTAAGTTAATCTTGAGTTGTTCGATCTTCGAGGAGATCGACCCTTCTAGAGTCTCCTTCTTCCCCCCCCCCCCCTGTCATGTTGATAGGATTTCTCAGAGCAAGACGACAAGACAAAGATGGTGTTCAAATCAACGTTCATTTGAAGTGCACCCTGGATCGTGAACATTATACTAGTTGCGTTTCCCCTTCACCTTACCCTACGCTTGAATCTCGAGTCGAGATTCTTGTTTAGTGGGGGTGAATTGTCACGTCCCTAGCTTCTGATGCTGCCTAGTGTTGCATTTTGTTTGCATCATGTTTAATTTTCATTGAAACTTGAAATGGGGATGTCCAAACCCTAGTACCAAATGGAATTCAAATAGGTTAAACCTAAAAATAATTTCAGTGAATCCAAATGGCTTTCAAAAATGTTCATCATTTCTGGGAAATGCTAGAAGTAATAACCAGAGGTGTTGCACAATTTTTTCATGGCATATTTGGGCTCTGAATTAAATCTTATAGTATTTGCATTTGGGCAATTAAATGCTATATAATATTTTAAATGTCCAAATAATTCTGAACTTAAGTGGGGGGCTGTTGGAAATATTACAAACAGATCCCACAATTATTTTCAGGGTTTTTGAAAATGCCTTAGCATTTTAATTAAGTTAAAACAAATGTCATAAATAGAAAACAGTAACTAAAATAGAAAACAGAGAGATAGAGGAAACTACCTGGCCACTTACCTGGCGCAGCCCACCTGGCAGCCCACTGGCCGGCCCAGCACTGTGCTGGCCCGTGCCAGCCACCTGCTTCCTCTCGCCAGGCAGGCAGAGAGGAGCGCGCCCGCGCACGCCGAGCTCGCCACGCAGCTCCCTGGCCGCCTGCCTCGCCTGGACAGCGTGGCAACGCCTCGAAGCCACTCCTCGGCACTGCCCCGACCCCTCCGACACCCCATTCTCCCCCTGGCTCTCTCCCTCGTCCTCTCCCGTTATGCCCGAGCGCAGCCGTCGCCGCCGCTTGCCGCTGCCGCGACCACCGCCGTCCCCTTGTCCCATGACCATGCCCAGCAGCTCCGAAATCGAGCACCCCATCCCCACGCCGAAGGAAACAACCCGGAGGGCTCTGCTTCGTCGCCATCGACCCGTCTTCAACCTCGGGACACCGGAGATCGTCATCGCCGTTCCGTTGCCTCTGAGCCGTCCCCGAGCGCGCTGAGCCTCCCTACGACATCACCGTGAGCCCCTGAGTTTTTCCCCTCACCTCCCCCTCTCGCTAGCTTCCTCTAGCCACCGCCCCACGAGCTCCCGAGGCCGCCGTCCGCCATGGCCGACCTCCTGCTCACTGCTGAGCTTACCACGCCCAGCTGTGCTATCCACCGTGCTCCCTGGGCCCCCTAGATGCGGCCTAGCTACCTGGTTCCCTCGAGGGCGAGCCATAGCCCTGCGCCCGTGCACCACCGAGCTTTGGCCACCACACTTGTCGCCATTGCCGTCGCTACGGGCCGCCATAGCCACTGCTGCTTGCACTGCTCGATGCGGACGAGCACGGGCAACGCGTAGATGCCCTCCGCCACGCTTTTGGTGGCCGGAGGAGCGATCCCGAAGCCCTCCGCCGTGCCTGTTGCCGCCGGCGTTGAGCCGCCGGCCTGTTTGGGCCATTTGACCGGGGTTTGACCTCCCCCTGTGTCACTGACATGCGGGACCAGCCCGCCTAATTAATCTAGGTTAGTTTAAGTTAAAACGCTAACTAACCCAGTTAGTTAGGTTAGTCACTAACACGGAGGACCCACTGGTCAGTTTGACCTGGGCTGCCCGTTGACTCGCTTACGTCATGCTGACGTAGTGCTGACGCAGTAAATTCTTTTCTGGATTTATTTTTATATAGGAAATTCCAGAAAATGCCTAAAACTTCTAAAAATCATAGAAAATTAACCGTAGCTCCAAATTAAATAAATTATATATGAAAAATTATCAGAAAAATTCAAGGAACCCATCTGTACCATTTTCATGCATGTTAGAACAACTTATAGATGCTGTTTAGCACAAATCAATTACATGGCATTTGAATAATCACATATGGAGTTTGAATTTGAATCTTGGATTCAAACCAACTTCATTTAATCTGGTTTTAGTTGCATTAGCCCAAAACACATTCATTTTGCCATGTCATGATCATGCATCATATTGTGCATTGCACTGATCGTGTTTTTCTGTATTTGCCGGTAATTGTCCCCTCTCGATAGACGTGTACCGATGATGTGATCGTTGACACTGATGAAGACTCAATGTTATCTTCAGAAGTGCCAGGCAAGCAAAACCCCCTTGTTCATTCCGATACAATCCCACTCTCTCGCTCCTGCTCTCTTTTACTGCATTAGGACAACATCGATTCATCTGTTACTTGCTGCGGTAGCTGAACCCCTTTATCCTTTGCATGACCTGTCATTCCACAGTAAATAGATGAAACCCACTAGCATGAGTAGGAGTTGTTTGAGCCCTGATGTGCCTACTCATTCATGTTTGTTTGTCATGCCTGCTATTGCTTAGAGTTGAGTCAGGTCTGATTCATCGGGGATGAATCAGAGGCGTGTGAACCTGTCCTACTGTGTGTGAGCTAAGTGTGTGAACACGATTTGGTAAAGGTAGCGGTGAGAGGCCATGTAGGAGTACATGGTGGGTTGTCTCATTGCAGCCGTCCTCAGGAACTGAGTTCTGTGTTTGTGATCCATGATTCAGCTACTACCACGCATTGGGCCCGAAACCAATGGACCCTCTCGGCTTCTTGATCACCCTTGTCCTCTGTCCAGGAGTTGCAAGTAGTTTCTGGTGTTTGTAGTATGCTGGAGGCCGTGGGCAGCGCTGACCGTAGGGGTGGGCTGTGATGCGGTAGGCACGTGGCACGGTGTACCGGGCGCCCGTTTGGTGTCTCGGGAACCCTGTTCACATCGTTTGGGGCTGTGAGCGAAACTCCGGCCGGATCTCCTCATGGATGGAACCCGAATAGGCGATAAACCTGGACTAGAGACTTAGGTGATTAGGTAGGTCGTGGCCGACACCCACGTTGGGCTTCCGCTTGAAGGTTGCCGAGTACATGTCGTGTAAACGGCGGTAAGTGGTAAGAGCGTGTGTGAAGAAGTACACCCCTGCAGGGTTAACCTAATCTATTCGAATAGCCGTGTCCGGGGAAAAGGACTTCTGGTTTGCTTATATCAGTTCATAGACAAGTGAAAGTGGATACTCTAAAATACGCAAGATAAGCGTGAGTGCTATGGATGGCGTTCTCGTAGGGAGACGGGAGCGGACCCATAGTGGTGTATTGATATGGTGAATATGTGGACTCGTGTGCGCCACCTCAAAAGAGTTACTTGCAGTCGTAGTTCAGGATAGCCACCGAGTCAAAGCTGGCTTGCTGCAGTTAAACCCCACCACCCCTTTGTTGATAATGATGCATATGTAGTTAGATCTGATGTAAGTCTTGCTGGGTACATTTGTACTCACGTTTGCCTATTTTATGTTTTTGCAGAGAGACTTCAGTCTCACTAGTATTTCCGCGTGGTCTTCGACGTTTAGCTTGTTACCTCAGCCACGATCTTGTGCCTCGGCAGGATTTGGTAGATAGTCAGGCTTCTCAGCCTTTTTCATTTATAGATGTCTGTACTCAGACATGATAGCTTCCGCTTGTGCTTGATTTGTATGCTCTGAATGTTGGGTCATGAGACCCATGTTTGTAATATCTCGCTCCTCGGAGCCTATTGAATAGAATACTTGATTTGTAGAGTCATGTTGTGATGCCATGTTGTATTTGCACATATCGAGCATATTGTGTGTATGTTATTGAAATGCTTGGTATGTGTGGGATCTGACCATCTAGTTGTTTATCTTTAGTAGCCTCTCTTACCGGGAAATGTCTCCTAGTGTTTCCACTGAGCCATGGTAGCTTGCTACTGCTCCGGAACACTTAGGCTGGCCGGCATGTGTCCTTCTTCGTTCCTGTGTCTGTCCCTTCGGGGAAATGTCACGCGATGAATACCGGAGTCCTGTTAGCCCGCTACAGCCCGGTTCACCGGAGTCCTGCTAGCCCAGTGCTACAGCCTGGATTCACTCGCTGATGACCGACACGTTCGATGCTGGGTCATGGATGCCTGTCCCTGTAAGTCTGTGCCACTTTGGGTTTACGACTAGTCATGTCAGCCCGGGCTCCTTATCATATGGATGCTAGCGACACTATCATATACGTGAGCCAAAAGGCGCAAACGGTCCCGGGCAAAGGTAAGGCGACACCCGTGGGGATACCATGCGTGAGGCCGCAAAGTGATATGAGGTGCTACAGGCTAGATCGATGTGACATCGAGTCGGGGTCCTGACACACGGCAACGAGTACAAGAGTCGAGTCGACGTCAACTCTTTCCGCCGCCGACTCAGGTATACCGAACCCCAATTCAGAATTTAGCAACTGCTGCCTGTATAACGGAGTCGATTCAGCCCTCTCAATCAGAGGCTGGCAGAGGCTTGATGCAGATTAGAGATTTGCTCCGGGCAGTAGGAGATCAGAATTCAGCTGTATCACAGTCATGCAATAGGATTCACAGTCGATCCATCGCTGCGAATATAGTTCAGTCGAATCATAGCCCAAGATCGCCTCCGCGGCGTGAGGGATGTGGGGGTCGACATGATCAATATGATGACCGATTCGATCGCGATGATCGGCGTCGAGTGCCCACTCCTCCCCCAAGGGGTGGGTCTTACGCCCCTCGGCAACAAGATGACAGACGCCAGCACAGTGTTGGGCGAAGAGCTCCGGTCGACCCCAGGGAACCAGGCTTTGATGAGAGATCCATTATCATGCAAGGTCTGGTCGACCGGAACAGAGCTCACCGAGAAGGCCATGACAGAGATGCGCCCACCAGCAGCAGGGTTCATGTTTCAGGACCAGAGTGTTTTAGCAGAGCCATCAGAGCCGCAGTGATCCCTCCCAACTTCAGGTTGGCGACTGGGGTGAGTAAGTTCACCGGTGAGTCCAAGCCCGATACTTGGCTTGAGGACTACCGAGTGGCTGTTCAGATTGGCGGTGGCAATGATGAAGTGGCCATGAAACACCTACCACTTATGCTGGAGTGCTCGGCCAGAGCCTGGCCGAATCAATTGGCACCTAGCAGCATTTACACTTGGGAGAATCTTGCTCGAGTGTTTGTTAGGACATTTGAAGGAACTTGCAAGCGACCAGCAGGTTTGACCGAGCTGCAAGTCTGTGTGCAAAAGTCGAATGAGACCTTGAGAGATTACATCCAGAGGTGGATCACGTTGCATCATATAGTGGAGAATGTATCTGATCACCAAGCAGTATGTGCCTTCAAGGAAGGCGTTAAGAACAGAGAGTTGAGTTTGAAGCTTGGTCGGACCGGAGACATGACCCTGAGTCGAATGATGGAGATTGCCACCAAATATGCCAACGGTGAAGAAGAGGATCGACTCCGGAGTGGCAAGTATAAGCCGAGCCAGTCGGAAAAAGGAAACTCCAGTCGGAAGCAGAAGCGGAAAGCCGAACCTGCTGCTCCTGGAGAAGCCTTGGCCGTGACTCAGGGCAAGTTTAAAGGGAAACCCAAAGGATCCTGGAACCCCAAGAAGGTGAAAGACAAGGAAGGAAACGATGTGACGGATTTGCAATGCCACATCCACACGAAGAAAGATGAAGAGGGTAACTTCATTTACCCGAAACATACCACTCGCCAGTGCCGGCTCTTAATCTAGCAGTTTCAAGGGAAACAACCCAAGGATAAAGAAAATGAGTCGGACAAGATTGAGGACAAATAGGATAGTGATGAAGGATACCCCCATGTCAATTCCACCCTGATGATTTTTGTTGATGTTGAGAGCAAAAGTCGATTGAAATTTATCAACCGGGAAGTGAATATGGTTGCTCCGACAACACCCACTTATCTGAAGTGGTCTCAGACCGCCATCACATTCGATCAGTCTGATCATCCGACACACATAGCCACCCCTAGGAGGCAAGCTTTGGTGGTCGACCCAGTTGTCGAAGGCACTCGACTGACTAAGGTTCTAATGGACGGTGGCAGCGGACTGAACATATTGTACGCGGAGACGCTGAAGGGAATGGGCATTCCGATGTCCAGACTCAGTTCCAGCAACATGAGTTTCCATGGAGTCATTCCTGGGAAAAAGGCTGAATCACTCGGCCAAATTGCTCTTGATGTGGTTTTCGGTGATTCAAAGCATTTCCGCAAAGAAAAGTTAACATTTGAAGTTGTGGATTTCCAGAGTGCTTATCACGCCATTTTAGGCAGGCCAGCTTATGCACGATTCATGGCTCGACCATGTTATGTGTACCTCAAATTGAAGATGCCTGGTCCCAAAGGGGTGATCACCATCACTGGCAATCAGAAAAAGGCAGAAGAGTGCTTTCAGAAGGGCTCAAAGATCGCTGATGCTCAGATGGCAGTGGTAGAGCTACAGGAATACCGAAAAACCACAGATCCGAGTGATTTGTTGCGAGCCAAGAAGCCTGCTACCGAATCAGCGTTTCAGTCGTCTGGTGAGACAAAGCCTATTCACATCCACCCGACCGACCACAATGCTGCTCCGACTCATATCTCAACAACACTCGACTCCAAATAGGAAGAAGTCCTCATCCAGTTCCTCCGTGAGAACTGGGACATCTTCGCATGGAAGCCTGCTGACATGCCGGGTGTTCCCAGGGGGCTGGCTGAGCATCACCTACGTGTCGACTCAAAGGTAAAACCTGTCAAGGAACATCTTCGATGGTCTGCCATCCAGAAGAGAAATGCGATTGGCAAAGAGGTGGCTCGGCTCCTAGCAGCAGAGTTTATCTGAGAGAATTACCACTCCGAGTGGCTCGCCAATGTTGTCATGGTCCCCAAGAAAGATTTACAAGTCACTTCGCATGTGCATTGATTTCAAACATATCAATCGGGCCTGCCTGAAAGATCATTTTCCTCTCCCTCGCATCAACCAAATTGTCGACTCGACTGCGGGGTGTGAGAGATTATCTTTTTTAGACGCCTATTCCGGGTACCATCAGATCCGTCTGTACAGACCCGATGAGATCAAAACAACTTTCATCACTCCATTCGGGTGCTTCTGCTATGTCACCATGCCATTCGGCCTCAAGAATGCCGGAACCACATTCATGAGGATGATTCAGAAGTGTTTACTCACTCAAATCAGTCGGAATGTGGAAGCGTACATGGACGATATTGTGGTCAAGTCACGGAAGGGTTCCGACCTGTTGACTGACCTAGCTTAAACATTTGCCAATCTCAGGAGGTATGATATCAAGCTTAATCCATCAAAGTGCACATTCGGAGTTCTTGGCGGAAAGTTACTCGGTTTTCTCATTTCCAAACGAGGAATCAATGCCAGCCTAGAAAAAGTTAGTACAATACTCTGGATGAAACGCCCTGTCCGTGTGCACGATGTACAGAAGCTTACTGGATGCTTGGCCGCGTTAAGTCGATTCATCTCTCGCCTCGGTGAAAACACATTGCCTCTTTACTGACTGATGAAGAAGTCAGACAAGTTTGAGTGGACTCCGGAAGCTGATGCAGCGTTTGCAGAGCTAAAAACTCTGCTCTCCACCCAGCCGGTGCTTACTGCCCCAATCAGCAAAGAGCCTTTGTTGCTTTACATTGCAGCCACAGGACAAGTCGTCAGTACAGTGCTTACGGTCGAGCGGGAAGAAGAAGGGAAAGCCTTCAAAGTACAGCGCCCTGTATATTATCTTTCCGAAGTACTGACCCCATCGAAGCAAAGATACCCTCATTATTAGAAGCTTGTGTATGGGATTTACATGATCATGAAGAAAGTTGCTCATTATTTCTTTGATCATTCCATTACAGTCGTCAGCGACGCCCCACTGTCAGAGATTCTGCATAACAGAGATGCAACTGGTCGAGTGGCAAAATGGGCGATTGAACTCCTTCCCCTTGATATCAAGTTTGAGGCAAAGAAAGCCATTAAGTTCCAAGCGGTAGCAGATTTCATCGCCGAATGGATTGAACAACTACAGCCGACTCAAGTTCACTCGGAGCACTGGACCAGTATCTTCGACGGTTCTAAGATGTTAAATGGTTCCGGTGCTAGGGTAGTATTGGTTTCCCCCCGAGGAGATAAGCTCAGATATGTGCTCCAGATTCACTTTGATTCCTCCAACAATGAAGCAGAATACGAGACGCTTTTGTATGGGTTACGTATGGCCATTTCACTCGGCGTCCGTCGCCTTATGGTTTATGGCGACTCAGATTTGGTGGTCAATCAGGTGATGAAGGAGTGGGACGTTAGAAGCCCAGCCATGACTGGATACTGCAATGCAGTGAGAAAGCTTGAAAAGAAATTCGAAGGGCTAGAGCTCCATCATATACCCCGACTGAAGAATCAAGCGGCTGATGATTTGGCAAAGATAGGTTCCAAGAGAGAAGCCATTCCCAGTGATATGTTCCTGGAACATATCCATACTCCATCAGTTCAAGAAGATCCTTTTACCGAAGAAGCTCCGCAGCCAAAAAGTGTTACAGATCCGACTGAAGTAGAAGTTCCAGCGGTGGTCGACCTGATCATGGAAGCATTGGTCATCACTCCCGACTGGATAGTGCCGTACATCGCGTATATCTTGAGGAAAGAACTCCCAGAAGATGAAGAAGAGGCTCGACAGATCGTCCGCCGATCTAAGGCCTTTACCTTGATAAAGGGACAGTTGTACAAAGAAAGCGTGACTGGAGTTGGACAGAAGTGTATAACGCCAGAAGAAGGTCGGATAATCCTTGACGATATCCACTCGGGGACGCGTGACGGCGGAGGCGGCGGGCAACTCCGGCGAGGCGGCGTCCGGCGGCCGCGCGGGGTCGGCGGCGACGGGCGGCGGGGTCGGCGTCCGGCGGCGGCGAGACGACGCGGCGGCGGCGCGGGGTAGGCGGCGACAGCGGCGGCGGCGCGGGTTAGGGTTAGGGTTTCGGTGGCGGCGGCGGGTGGGCTGGCGGTTGGCTGCGGGGGTCGGGGGCGCGGCTTATAAGGCCTGTGGCGGCAGGAGTCCGGGTCGCCCACGGCCCGTTAAGTCGGTTAGCTTTTTTTAAAATAATTTGGATGCGCAGAAAAACAAATAAAAGAAATACTAAATGGACTCCAAAAATCGCGAAATAAATTTTCCCCGTCCTCAAAAAATAAGCCGGACAAGATGAACATTTATGTGGGGCCTAAATGCAAGTTTAAAAAACGCGCATTTTTCCTAAATTCAATTAAAATAGCGATAAACTCCGAAATAAAATCTTATTTTTTTATTATATCCTCAATATTTCTTTATTTTGGGAAAGTCATTTTATTCCCTCTTTTTTTATATTAGAAATATTTGAAGATAAAATAAATTAAATCAAATGATCCTATTTTCAAATTTTGAGAAAACTCAATTATGAAAATAACGAAATCCACAACTCTCTCTGTGGGTCCTTGAGTTGCGTAGAATTTCTAGGATCAAACCAAAATGCAATAAAATATGATATGCAATGATGATCTAATGTATAACATTCCAAATTGAAAATTTGGGATGTTACAAACCTACCCCCCTTAAGATGAATCTCGCCCTCGAGATTCCGGTTGGCTAGAGAATAGGTGAGGGTGGTCCTTCAGTAGGTCTTCCTCTCAGTCCCAGGTGGCTTCATCTTCGGTGTGGTGGCTCCACTAAACTTCGCAAAACTTGATAACCTTGCTGCGGGTGACTCGGCTGGCAAACTCGAGAATCCTCACTGGTTTCTCCTCATAGGTCAAATCACTATCCAGCTGAATTGCTTCCAGCGGTACTGTATCTCTCAGTGGTATATCATCCATCTCTGCATGGCACTTCTTCAGCTGGGAAACGTGGAACACATCATGAACTCCTGACAATCCTTCGGGCAATTCCAACTTGTAAGCAACTTCTTCCATATGCTCCAAAACTTTGTATGGTCCTACAAAATGTGGCGCTAACTTTCCCTTAACTCCAAAACGCTCAACTCCTCGAAGCGGGGACACTCGAAGATAAACTCTGTCTCAGACTTCGTAAATTGTCTCCTTGCGTTTAGAATTTGCATAGCTCTTCTGCCTGGACTGGGCTACCTTGAGCCTGTCACGAATCAACTTCACCTTTTGTTCAGACTCTTTAATCAAATCTGGCCCAAACAACTGGCGGTCTCCAACCTCATCCAACGATAACGGTGTCCTGCACCTCCTTCCGTACAAAGCTTCGAAGGGGGCCATCTTCAAACTGGATTGATAACTGTTGTTGTAAGAGAACTCTGCATATGGCAAATTCTTGTCCCAACTAGATCCATAATCTACCGCACAAGCTCTCAGCATGTCCTCCAGAATCTGATTGACTCTCTCGGTCTGTCCATCTGTCTGCGGATGAAAGGCTGTACTAAACTCTAGCCTGGTACCCAAAGTTCCGTGCAACTAATTCCAAAACTTTGAGGTAAACTAGGTTCCTCTATCTGATACAATGCTCCTCGGAATTCCATGCAGACATACGATCCTGGTCAGGTATATCTTTGCCAACTTAGTACTGGTGTAAGTGGTCTTCACTGAGATGAAATGATCTACCTTCATCGAACGATCGGCTACAACCCATATTGAGTCGTAGCCAGAACGAGTCCTGGGCAATCCTGTAATAAAATCCATGCCTAGCTTATCCCACTTCCATTCGGGTATCGACAATGGCTATAGCAATCCTGCTGGCTTCTGATGCTCTGCCTTCACTC
This sequence comes from Triticum aestivum, assembly GCF_018294505.1. Taxonomy (NCBI): domain Eukaryota; kingdom Viridiplantae; phylum Streptophyta; class Magnoliopsida; order Poales; family Poaceae; genus Triticum; species Triticum aestivum. The sequence continues at coordinate 72,260,714 of NC_057801.1, forward strand.
TGTGACATACATCACATACTGCTACATACTCCGCAATATCCTTCTTCATTCCGGTCCACCAGAAAGCGTCCTTCAAATCTAGATACATCTTGGTATTTCCTGGGTGTATCGAATACGTTGAATCCTGGGCCTCTTGCAAAATCAACTTCCTGATCTCCGGGTCATTAGGCACAAAAACGCGGTCTCCAAACCATAAGGTATCGTTCTCATCCTCACGAAAACCTTTAGCTTTTCCTTTGCTCATCTTGTCTTTTATATCAGCAATCTCCTTGTCAGTCTTCTGAGCTTCTCTAAACTTATCCATCAAAGTCGACTGAATCCCCAATGCCGCAACATAGCCTTTCGGAACTATCTCCAAACATAGCTCGCAAAGATCCTCGGCTAACTCCTTTGGTAACTCTCCGGTCAAGAGTGTGTTGACGTGGCTCTTGCGGGTCAACGCATCGGCTACTACGTTAGCCTTTCCGGGGTGATAATGCAATCTCATATCATAATCCTTAATGAGCTCCAACCATCTCCTTTGCCTGAGATTCAACTCCTTTTGTGTGAAGATGTACTTCAAACTCTTATGATCTGTGTACACCTCACAATGGTTTCCGATTAGAAAATGTCTCCATGTCTTCAATGCATGCACTACGGCTGCTAACTCCAAATCATGTGTAGAATAATTTAACTCATGAGGCTTAAGCTGTCGTGAGGCATACAAAACAACTGTTCCCTCTTGCATAAGCACTTCTCCAAGTCCTCGACGTGAAGCATCGCAATATACTTCATAATCCTTGCGCTGATCTGGCAGAATCAACACTGGTGATGTAACCAAACGTTTCTGCAACTCCTGAAAACTGGCCTCACATTCCTCAGTCCATTTGAACTTGATGTTCTTCTTCAACAACTCTGTCATGGGCTTTGCAATCTTCGAGAAATTTTCAATGAACCTCCGGTAGTATCCTGCAAGTCCAAGAAAACTCCGGATCTCTCCAACTGACGTTGGGGCTTCCCAGTTTTTCATAGTGACAACTTTGGTGGGGTCTACTGCTATTCCTTCTCCGGATATAACATGTCCGAGAGATCCAACTTCCTTCAACCAAGACTCACATTTGCTGAACTTGGCATATAGCTGATGTTCTCTAAGCTTCCCGAGTACCAAGCGCAAATGCTCCTTATGCTCCTCTTCATTCTTTGAGTAGACCAGAATATCGTCAATGAACACCATGGCGAACTTATCCAGAAACTCCATAAACACTTTGTTCATCATGTTCATGAGATAGGCAGGTGCGTTAGTCAGACCAAATGACATAACGGTATACTCATATACAACCCATACCTGGTGGTAAAAGCCGTCTTATGTATATCCTGCTCTAGAATCTTCAACTGGCGGTATCCTGATCGCAGATCGATCTTCGAAAATACCTTAGCTCCTTGCAATTGGTCAAACAAGTCATTGATCATCGGCAGCAGGTACTTGTTCTTGATTCTCACTTCATTCAATCCTCGATAATCAACAACCATCCTCAACGATCCATCCTTCTTCTCCACTAGAAGCACTGGCAATCCCCAAGGTGAAGAACTTGGGCAAATATAGCCTTTATCTAGTAGCTCCATAATCTGCTTCTTAATTTCTTCCAAATCCTGTGCGGGCATCCTGTACGGTCTCTTAGATATCGGCCCTGTGCCTGGCAAAAGCTCAATCAAAAACTCAATGTCTCTATCCGGTGGCATGCCTGGCAACTCTTCTAGAAAAACGTCAGGAAAATCCTTCACCACTGGTATTTCCTCCTGTACAACTCCTGATAAGGAATTACTTTAGTCCTCTTTGGCACATGCCGGGATACATACTTGATCCTTCTTCCTTCTGGGGTGGTAAGCAAAATTGACTTACTGGCGCACTCAATGTTCCCTCCATACTTCGATAACCAATCCATGCCTAATATCACATCCAGTCCTTGTGACTCCAATACAATTAGGTCTAAGGGAAACACGTAGTTACCAATCCTTAATGGTAACCGATCACACCATAGACTAGCCATATACTCTGCTCTTGGCGAGGTTACGAACATGGGTGACCTAAGGGCTTAGGTTGGCAGTATATACTTATCCACAAATCCCCTTGATATATATGAATGTGATGCACCAATATCAAAAAGAACGATTGTAGCAAATGACTTCACCAAAAACTTACCTATTACTGCATCTGGCTGGGCTTCAACCTCCAGTACACTAACGTGGTTCACCTGTCCCTTGTTGAAAGGGTTAGGCTTCTTCCGAGAATTTCCACTTCCATTTCCATTCTTTGCTTCAGGACATTCAGTGGCATAATGTCCAGTCTTCTGGCACTTGAAACAGGTTATGTGGCTTAGATCCCTCTTGGCTGGTGTTGATGGGTTGGCACGATTATGTCTGTTGCTTCCTCCATTCACATTACCATTCTTGGGGCCACTATGGTTGTGTGAACTCCCTCCTCCATGGGTATGCTAAAAAGGTCCTCCCAAGTTCGGGGTAAAACGAGGCTTCTGCTGAGCTCCAGAATTGTACTTCCCTTTTCCATACTTTCTCTTGCAGTTGTCAATCTGCTGCTGCTTCTCTTCAATCATGAGAGCTCGATCTACCAACTCATGGTAGTTGTTGAAGGTTGCCACCATCAACCGCATGCTTAGCTCATCATTCAGTCCTTCCAGAAACTGCTCCTACTTAGCTGCATCCGTAGCAACGTCATCTGGGGCATAACATGCTAATTTACTAAAATCATCCACATACTAGCCAACAGTACGTCCTCCCTGGCGTAAGTTGCGAAACTCACGCTTCTTCATGGCCATAGCTCCTGCTGAAACATGGGAAGTGCAGAAAGCTTGCTGAAACTGATCCCATGTGACAGTGTCGATAGGATAAGTGGCTGTGAAATTCTCCCACCATGATGCTGCAGGTCCATCAAGCTGATGTGCGGAAAAACGGACCTTCTCCGCATCTGTGCATCCTGCAGTGGTTACCTCCCTTCCCATCTTACGGAGCTAATCATCTGCAACTATCGGCTCGGTGCTACTGCAGAACACTGGCGGATTCAGCCTCAAGAAACGGGCTAAGTGGTCAATAGGTGGTGGTGGTGGTGGGTTGTTGTTGTTGTTGTTCCCCTGATTCGGATTCTGAACTAGCATATGCATCAATGCATTCTGCTGCTACATCAACCGAGTGAGCTCCGGTGGGAAAGCAAATCCATTGTCACGTCTCGGAGGCATCTAAGGGTTTAGAAAGATGAGAATACAGAATAGAATAAGGTCTAGAGGGAAAAACACTACCCATATGCACATGAGACAAAAGCAAACAAAATCACTCCAATCAATTCAAACAAGGGCATACAACGGTCCAACTATCGTTACCAAAGTGCTCGGACTATACTATATACATGGGGGATTACTACTACTATTATGGTGGTCGACTAGAAAAATTGATCTGTCGAAGAGTCCATGATATCTGCTCCAGCTTCATCAACAAAGTCATCATCGCTATCGTCTGGGTCTGAGTCGGTGTCATCAA